>NW_016690439.1:471118-477611 GCF_001604755.1 Lepidothrix coronata
GGACTGTGTGTGTGATTCCCACTCCATCCCAGTGCATGTGTGTTATTCCTATCCCTCCCATCCCATCCCAGGGACTGTGTGTGTGATTCCCACTCCATCCCAGTGCATGTGTGTTATTCCTATCCCTCCCATCCCATCCCAGGGACTGTGTGTGTGATTCCCACTCCATCCCAGTGCATGTGTGTTATTCCCATCCTTCTATTCCCATCTCACCCAATCCCAGTGTAATTCCCACCCATCCCATCCCAGTGTTGTTCCCATCCCACCCCTCCCACTCCATCCCAGGCACTCCATGCGTGTTATTCTCACCCAATCCCGGTGTGATTCCCTGCTCTCCCACCCCATCCCAGACGCTCCATGTCTGTTATTTCCATCCAATTCCAGTGTGATTCCCACCCCTCCCACTCCATCCCAGGCACTCCATGTGTGGTATTCCCACCCATCCCATCCCACAGGCGCTATCCCGGCCGTTCCCGGTACTCACCGCACTCAGTGCCGCGGACGGGGTCGGGCAGGCCGGTGCAGAGCCCGGGGCTGTGTGGCACTGCCACCCTCCAGCGCGACCCGGCGCTGTCACACGCCGTGTACTCGTAGTGGTACTCGGACTGCGGGGGGGGGCACAGGGACAGCACGGGGGGAGCTGCCCCCGGGACCCCCGCCAGGGCTGCACCCCCACCGTGCCCCCCAGACAGGGGTGTGCCCGCCAGGAGGGGCCGCACCCCCACCCTGTGCCCCCCGGGAAAGGCTATACCCCCACCTCGTGGTGGTGGGATTCTGGGGGTGCAGGATGCTGGGAAATAGGGGTGCTCGGAGTGGGGGGTGCTCTGGGTAGGGGTGCCCAAGGTGGAGGGTGCTGGGGAATGGGGGTGCTCAATGTGGGGGTGCTCGTGGGGGGGCGGGCATTCGGGGGGTGCAGGATGATGGGGACCAGGGGGGGCTCAGGGTGGGCGTGCCCAGGGTGGGGATGCTCTGGGTGGAGGGTGCTGGGCAATGAGAGGGCTCAGGGTGGGGTCAGGGAGTGTGGGGGTCCCAGGGGGTGCCGGGATGGGGGCTGCCTGTCTGGGGGGGTCGCTGCAGGCAGGACTTCAGACAGCACGACCCTCCCCCCCAAGGACCTGCCCCCTCAGCCACCAAATCCCAGGGAGGGCCGGGGGGTCACCCGGGACCCCGCCCCGACACCCCACGGGGCGACACAGCGGCGGGGCCACCCTGTGCCCCCTCCCCGGGGTGGGGGGGGACACCCCGCCCTGTCGCAGCCTTGGGGTGGCCGAGCCGGTGACACGCGAGGCTCCTCAAACACCGGGGGGTCCTGGGGGGCACCGGGGACAGCGGGGGCACTGTGACCCCCCATCCCACCGGCTGTGCCAGGCTGGGAGCGGCTCAAGGCCGGCGGGGAGGTGATACCGGGGAGGTGACACCGGGGACAGACACGGCGTGGGCAGGACCAAGGACGGCGCTGGGGGAGGGGACGGGGTTTGGGGTACAGGGTCGGGGGGAGACCCTCCACCCTCCGCACAGCTCTGGGGTGTCCAGGGGGCACGGGGGGGGAGGTGTGCAGGGTACAGGGGGAAGCTCACCACCCAGTTCTGGGGTGCTGGGGCACAGGGGTACAGGGGGCACAGGGGGGTGGGCACGGTACAGGGGGAGCCCCCCAGCCCCGTAGCAGCTCTAGGGTGTCCAGGGGGTACAGGGGAGAGCCCCCAATCCCTCACAGCAGCTCTGAGGTGTCAGGCAGGGGTGGTACCGGTGGTACCGGGGCACAGGGTACTGGGTACAAGGGGGAGCCCCTCACCCTCACACAGCTCTGGGGTGTCGGGGCACGGGGGGGTAGGGGGGGCACAAGGGGTGGGCACTGGGTGCAGGGGGAGCCCCCCACCCCCCGCGCAGCCCTGGGCTGGCAGAGTGCGGTGGTTTGTGCTCCCGGCGGTTGCCGGAGCGTGGCAGGTTGATGGGAAAACAACCGCTTTGATGTTCCCGTCAGCTGGAAACGGCGGCGATGGGGGGAAGGAAAAGGGAGGGATGAGGGGAAAAGGGGGGATGGGGAAGGGGGAAAAGGGGGGTGGAAGGGAAAAGGGGGGATGAGACGTGTCTGCAGCACCCCCCGCCCGTATCTGGGCAGCCCCGAGACCCCCCAACCCCGCATAGGGAACAGAGGAGGGTCCTCCCACCCTGGGGGTACCCAGGGGGTCACCCCAGCTTTGAGCAGCCCCGAACCCCCCCATCGCTGTCGCTCGCGAGGGATCCCCTTGGGGAGAAGGTTTTTTTCCCCTCTTCCTAAACTTTTCTTAGTTGTTTTTTTTTTTAATCTAAATAAATTGACCTAATTCAGCTGCGGGGCGGCCCGGGGGGCGAAGGGGGGGCACCCCGAGGTGTCACTGTCACCCTGCTCCGGCCGGGGGGGAGCGGGGCTATCCCTAGGGAGGGACAGAGACAGGGGACACCCCCCCGCCGCGGGGGGCCGGTGCCTGGCGGGGACAGGTGCCAGCTCTGCTCTATTGTTCCCAGCTCCGGATCGTGGAACACGGACAAAAAAACTGGATCACGGCGCGAAAAACATTCCTGGCCCAGATTAAAAAGCAGCCGCAGGTCTGGGGGGGAAAGGGGGGAGAACAGCGGGGGGGGCACCCCAGGGAGGTGATCTGGGGGTTCACCCGTTGTCCCCGAGGCGGGCAGAGCCCAGTGAGTGACAGATCCCCCGGTTTTTCCTCGCAGGACACTTTGGCCACCGCGTGCCGGGCTGGGAATGGCACGTGGCCACTGGGAATGTCCCCCCCTCCCTTTCCTTGTCACCCCCCCCTTCCCAACAGCGCTCGGGGAGGGTTTGGGGCCACCACAATGTGTGTGAGGGGTTGGGATCTGGCGGCAGCGATAGGGTGACACCACTTGGGGTCCCCCCAGGAGACCCTTGGACTCTGTCAAGGCCCCCCCTCCCCAAGGGTTCACCAGCCCGCCCCGCTACAAGGACCCCCATTCCCTCCCTGTCCCCCCCGTGCTCCGGGGCTCCGGTTCATGTCCCGGGGGGTGTGTGAGGAATTCGGGGGGGTTGTGCCCCCCGCCATCCCCGGTGTCGGTACCTCCTTGCAGACGTGCAGCTGCTCCGCGGCGCGTCCCGGGGACGCGGTGACAGCGAGACACAGCAGCGCCAGCGGCGCCCACCGGGCTCGGGCTCCGGCTCCGGCCATGGCGGCGGCAACGGCGGCAACGGCGGCAACGGCGGCAACGGCGGCAACGGCGGCAACGGCGGCAACGGCGGCGGCTCCGCGGCCCAAGCGGCACCGGCACAGCCCCGCCCCCGCCAACCGCCCGCCCCCCGCGCACCGGCGGCACCTGCGCCGGGAACGGGAACCGGAATGGGAACGGCACCTGCGCCCGCCCCGGGAACGGGAATGGGAACAGCACCTGCGTCCGCCCCCCGCAACGGGAACGGGCATCACCCGCTGGGACCGGGATCGACACCCCCGGGAACGGCACCTGCGTCCACCAACGGGAATAGGAACACAACCCCCGGGAACAGGAACGGAGCCACCGGGAACGGCACCGGGAATGTGAACGGAGCCCTCAAGAACCAGCACCAGGCACTGGGAATGGTACTGGGAACGGACTCTCCAGGAATGGCACCGCTATCGGGAACGGCACCGCCGAGAATGGTACTGGGAACGACCTCCGGCATTGCCCTCGGGAACGGCAGCCACGGGAACGGGCCTGGGAGTCGGCACCGGGAACGTCATTGATGGGAACGGCACCCGGCATCGGTACCGGGAACAGAGACACGACAATGGAACCCTCGGGAATGACATCCCGGGAATGACACCGGGCATCGGCAGTATTTTCCATGGAAACAGCATCGGGAGTCATCCCTGGGAACGGCACCAAGCGTCATCCCCAGAACGTATTCCCGGGAACGGCATCGGGCATCACCCCTGGGAGGTATCCCTGGGAACGGAATCCCGGCACCAGGAACAGCCATGGGCATCACCCTCGGGAGGTATCCCCGGGAACGGCCCCGCCCCAAGCATCATTCCCAGGACGTTATTCCGGGAACGGCCCAGGATATCACCCCCCCGCTCCGGGAACGGCCCCTCCTCCCGCCCCCTCCCCAGGGCTGGGGGGACACCGGGACAGGGGTCCAGGGGGCTCACAGGTCTTCCCACGCCCCTGAGCCGCCCCCACCCCCACGGGCGTGTCGCTGCCGTGTCCCCCCCAGGCCGTGTCCCCGCAGGGCAGGGCCAGCCCCGGGGACTGGAGGGGACAGGACTAGGGGGGACACACATGTGTTCTGGACGTGGGGGACACAGGGAGGGGACAGAGCTGATATGGGGATAGAGAAAGATGGGGACACTGGAACATGGGGACACAGGAGATATGGGAACATGAGGGACACAAGGACACTGAGGGACATGGGATAATAGGGACACAGGGGATATGGGAACATGAGGGACACGAGGACACTGAGGGACAGAGCTGATGTGGGGCACAGGGGGACACAAAGGGGATGTAGGGGACACAGGGGCCACAGGGACACAGGGCGACATGGGGGATACAGGGGATATGGGGGCATAAGGGGACACTGGTGACATGGGAACAGAGGGGACACAGAGGGACACGGCTGACATGGGGACACAGAGGGACAGGGGAGCCCAGCTCTGTCTGTGGTGGTACACGTAGTGTGGGCACGGGGGACACACCCATGGGGACGGGACATGTGTGTCCCCAGGGCAGCCCAGGGACAGCCCTGGGATGCGGTGGCAAGGGGTGGCCGTGTCCCACACTGTCTGCAGTGTCTGCTGTCCCTGGGCTGCCCTGGGGACACCTCACACACAGAGCCCCCCCAGGACAGTGTCCCCCCTTTCGGAGTGTCCCCACAGTAGGGCCACCTCGGCTGCTCCTCCTGGCAGTGCCAGCACTGCAGCTGTCCCCTGGGCACCACCGTGGCCTTGTCACTGCCACACCTGTCCCCTGGGCACCACTGTGGTTGCCCCCTTGTGGCCACCCCCTTGTCACTGCCATGGCCATCGCTTGGTCACCACCATGGTGACTTGTCCCCTGTCACCACCACAGCTGTCCCCATGTCACCATGGTGGCTGTCCCCTGGTAACCATCAAGGCATTGTCACCACTGTTGCCATCTCCCAGTCACCCCGTGGCTGTGCCCTCGTGGCCACCCCCTTGTCGCCACTATGGCTGCCCCTCTGTCACCATGGCCATCCCCTTGTCACTACCGTGACTGTTCCATGGTCATCATCACGGTCTTGTCACCACCATGGCTGTCCCTTTGTCACCAGCACAGTGGTCCTCTTGTCACCACCGTGGCCATCCCTTGGTCACCACCACAGCTGTGCCCTGGTCAGCACCATGACTGTCCCTGTCAACGTGGTGGCTGTTCCTTTGTCACCACAGTCACCCCTGGTCAGCACCGTGTCCATCTCCTGGTCACCACCATGGCTGTCCCCTTGTCACCACTGCCATCCCCGTGTCCCCACAGAGGCCACACCGGGGTGTCCCTGCCGTGTCGCACGGACCCTCCGGGGCCGTGGGCGAGGCCCTTGTGCCCCGCAGGGCCCCGGGGGACGAGGCAGGACCGCATCTCCCCCGCCGGTCGCGGTACCCCCCCGGGGTTCTGTGGCCGCGGGCTCGGGTCAGAATCGCAGGGCGCTCACGGGCCGGGGCAGTGCCCTGGGCCTCGCCTATCTGATCGACTCATCCCGCCCGGCCCAGCCGCACAGCGCCCCAGGGGCTTCGCGGCGCCTTCTTCTCACCTCGGCCCGGCGGGGCCCGGCCGATCGAATAAGATCAACGTGTAGGGGGAGGGGGCTGGCGCCTCACTTACGGACTCTCACACCCCTCACACGCCCTTACACACTCACACGGCCCGTTACATGCTCCATTCACACACACATGCCCTCACACACACATGCCCTCACACACACATGCCCTCACACACACATGCCCTCACACACACATGCCCTCACACACACATGCCCTCACATACACATGCCCTCACACACACATACTCCCACTCCTCACACCCGCACCGCCGCCATCACTCCCCACCCTCCGCTTCCGGCGCGGCCCCTTATATGGCGCGGCCGCGCGGTGCACTATGGGAAGGGCACGGTGAGACGCGCCCCGCCGCAGAGCGTCCCCTGGCGGCGGGCGGACCCGCAACGCCCCCGACCCCACAGGCGGGAGTAGCCGGGACGGGAGACCCCAATACCCCATGGGATCCCATACCACCCCACGGGACCCCCCGAAACCCCACGGCACCCCTCAAAACCCTACAGGATCCTTCCCCCCCAAAAACCTCACAGGGAGCCCCCCAAAATCCCACAGGACCCCCAGGCTAAGAACCCATCCCCAAAGAATCCACAACCTCCCCCACACAGTACCCCCAGGCTGGGCAGCAGCCCCACAGGACCCCCCCACTAAGTCCCAGGGGACCCTCAGACAGGACACCTACCCCACAGTACCCCCCCTGAACCCATATGACCCCCCCC
>NW_016690439.1:482356-484054 GCF_001604755.1 Lepidothrix coronata
ACTGGGGTCTCTGGGGTTTCCAGGATCAGTTCAGGAGTCTCTGGTTGGTCCTGGGCTCTGTACTGGGGTCTCAGGTCAATTCTGGGGTCTCTGGGGTTTCCAGGATCAGTTCAGGAGTCTCTGGTTGGTCCTGGGCTCTGTACTGGGGTCTCAGGTCAATTCTGGGGTCTCTGGGGTTTCCAGGATCAGTTCAGGGGTCTCTGGTTGGTCCTGGGCTCTGTACTGGGGTCTCAGGTCAATTCTGGGGTCTCTACAGTTGGTACTGGGATACCAGGATCAGGACTGGGAGCTCTGGTCCATCTTAGGGTCTCAGGGTCGATCCTGGGGTCTCTGGGGTCAGTCCCAGGGTCTCAGGTTGGTACGACAGCATTGGGGTCAGTCTTGGGGTCTCAGGTGGATCCCTGGGGATCTCTAGGGTCAGTGCCAGGTCTCAGGGGGGTCCCCGGGGGTCTCTGGGGTTGGTGCCAGGTCCCAGGAGGGTCCCCCTGGGGTCACTTCCCCACTAGGACGTAGAAGGCCATGAGGAGGCAGGACACGGACACGGCCACGTGCAGGCGGGTCCCGATCACGGCAGCTGGGGGGACAGGGGTGGGGTGAGACTCTCTGGATCCTCTGTCCCCATCCCAGACCCCAGTGTTCCCAGTATTCTCAACCCCAGCACCCCCACCCCACACCCCAGTGGTCCCATGACCCCACCCTGTACGCCAGTGTTGGCAGTGCTCCCAGCACTCTCCCCAGTCCCCCCCACCCTTGTGGAAGACCCCCCAGCCCCCCATTGACCCCCACCACCACCAGACGCCCCCTCACCCTTGTGGCAGACCCCTCAGAGCCCCACTGCCCCCCTCACCCTTGTGGCAGACCCCCCAGAGCCCCCTCCTCTCGGACAGCAGCCAGGAGCGCAGCCGGGGCACCTTCCTCAGGTAGGCGCACGTGCAGACCAGGAGCAGCCCGAACACCAGCAGCCCGTCCAGGGAGTACACTGCGGGCACGGGGGGTCAGCGGGGCCCGGGGCACCCCCAGGGCCCCCCGTTACCCCTCCGGACCCCTTAAACCCCCTCTGGACCGCCCCGTTCCCCACCGTTGGTCATAGTGACCCCAGAGCCCGCCCAGACCTTCCACTCCCCTCAAGACCCCCCAGACCCTCCCAAATCCCCTCAAACCCCCCGCTTTCCTCCCTGTTCCCCTCAGGACCCCCCATTCCCCTCACCGTTGGTCATGGCTGCCCCAGGACCCCCTAGATCCCCTCATCCCCCCCAGACCCCTCAACCCCCCCCATCCTCTCATCGTTGGTCACGGCTGCCCCTGTTCTCCCCCAGATCTCCCCCAATCCCCTCAGCGTTGGTCATGGCTGCCCCTGTTCCCCCCCAGGACCCCCCAGCCCCCCCCCAAATGCCCCCCATCCCCTCACCGTTGGTCATGGCAGCCCCAGGATCACTCCAGAGCCCCCATTCCTCCCATCCCCTCACCGTCGGTCATGGTGGCCCCAGGACCCCCCAGGCCCCCCCATTCCCCCTCAAACTACCCCCATCCCCTCACCGTTGGTCATGGCAGCCCCAGGATCACTCCAGAGCCCCCATTCCTCCCATCCCCTCACCGTCGGTCATGGTGGCCCCAGGACCCCCCAGGCCCCCCCATTCCCCCTCAAACTACCCCCATCCCCTCACCGTTGGTCATGGCAGCCCCAGGATCACTCCAGAG
>NW_016690439.1:485530-487880 GCF_001604755.1 Lepidothrix coronata
ATCACTCCAGAGCCCAAATGCCCCCCATCCCCTCACCGTTGGTCATGGCAGCCCCAGGATCACTCCAGAGCCCCCATTCCTCCCATCCCCTCACCGTTGGTCATGGCTGCCCCTCCCCCCCGCTCCCCCCCCCGCCGCCAACGCGACACTGGAAGCGCCCGCAGGCTCGACCAGCCGAGCGCCGAGCGCCCGAGGGGGAGCGGGAGGGGACAGACGGCCTCAATCGAGCGCCTATGGAGGGGGTGACACTAGTATCGCCCAGTGCTCGCCCAGCAGCACCAGTAAAGCCGCGCCCCGCGGAGCCCCGGCGCGCTCGGGTGCTGCCAGTGTGCTCGGACGTGTGTGCACAGGCCTTATCTCAGGCTTCCAGTAGCCCCCCAGTGCACTCAGTAACCTCCAGTCCTCCCAGTAACCCCCAGTGCACCCAGTAACCTCTAGCCCTCCCAGTAACTCCCAGTGCACCCAGTCCCCATCCCAGCCCCCAGTTACCCCTCAGTATTCCCAGTAAGGCCCCAGTGCAACCAGTCCCCAGTGACCTCCAGGTTCCCAGTAACTCCCAGTCTAACCATAAGCTCCCCCCCCCCAGTATCCCAGCCTCTCCAGTAATCCCCAGTCTCCCAGTACCTCTATGTGCCTCTCAGTCCCATCCTAGCATCCCCCATAGGTCTCCCCAATGACCCCAGTGCACCTAGTCCCCAACTCAGTTGCCCCAGTAACCCCCAGCTCCCTCAATAACCTCCCTAACCCAGTAGGACCAGTGTACCCAGCAGACCTCAGTGTTCCCAGTGTTCCCAGTGCATCCAGCACCAGTGTTCCCAGTGTTCCCAGTGCCCCCAGTGGGTCAGTGACCCCTGTAATCCCAGTTCCCCCAGCAGTCCCTAATGTTCCCAGTGTTCCAGTGCCCAGTGTTCTCAGCAGACTCCAGTGTGTCCCCAGTGGTTCTAGTGCCCCCAGTGTCCCCAGCAGGCCCCAGTGTCCTCAGTGCCCCCAGTGACAGCTGAGGAAGCGCCACCAGAGGCTGGAGGAGGTCTGTGATGTCCCTCTGTCCCTCTGTCCCTGTCTGTCTGTCCCTGTGTGTCTGTGCCAGGCTCCATCCCTGCAGCCAGCCCAGACCTCCCGCCTTTACCTGACCAGCCATCCGTGTATCTGTGAGTCCTCCATCTATCCATGCATCCACCCACTCACCCATCCATCCATCCATCCGTATATCCATGAGTCCTCCACCTATCCATGCATCCACCCACCCACTCATCCATTCATCTGTGTATCCATGAATCCTCCATGCATGCATGCATCCATCCATCCATCCATGTATCCATGAATTCTCCATCCATCCATCCATCCACGTATCTATCCATCCATCCATTCATCCATTCCTCCATCCATCCCTCTATCCATCCTTCCATCCATCCCTCCTTCCATCCATCCCTCCATCCATCTGTCCGTGTATTCATGAATCCTCCATCCATCCTTCCACATACCCATCCATCCCTCCATCCATCCATCCATCCATCCATCCACCCATGTATCTGCCCATCCCCCATCCTATCCCATCCCATCCCATTTATCCTGTTTATCCCATCCCATCCCATCCCATTATCAGATTTATCCCATCTCATCCCATGCCATGCCAACCCATTTATCCCACCCCATCCCATCCCATTTATCCCATTTATCCCATTTATCCCATTCCATTTGTCCCATTTATCCCATCCCATGCCATGCCATCCCATTCCATTTATCAGATTTACCCCATCTCATCTTGTTTATCCTACTTATCATATTTATCCCATTTATCCCATGCCATGCTATCCCATTCCATTTATCCCATTTATCCCACCCCATCCCATCCCATTTATCCCATCCCATTCCGGGGCCGGTTTTTCTCTCCCCGCTCCTCCCCCGGGTCAAGCCCAGACCCGCCCGGGCCCGGGCGCGGCAGCAGCAGCGGTGGCGGGGCCCAGGTAAGGGATCCCCCCTCCCCAAGATCCTTGCGACCCCCCTGGGACCCCCTCGAGATCCCCGGGGCCCCCCTGAGCCCCCCTGGGATCCCCCTGAGCCCCCCCATCCCGGCGGTGCAATGAGCAGCGACTCGGGGAAACTGAGGCACGATGGCACTGGACAGCGGGGGGAGACCCCCCCCCGCCCTCTCCCACCGCTTCACACCTCCCAAGAGTTTGGGGGGCTCTCGAGGTGCCGGGGACCCCCCTTTTCCCGGGTCCCACCCCCCGGGAGCCACCGGAGCTAGGAGGGAAAAGAAAGGAAAACTGGGAGAGGCGCCCAGCGAAACCGCCCCCCCGCCCCCCCCCGCCGCGCCCTGAGCACCTTTGACCCCCTCGAGGGTGTCCCC
>NW_016690439.1:488500-500194 GCF_001604755.1 Lepidothrix coronata
GGGGGGGGTTTGGGGGGGGGGGGGGGGGGGTAACCATAGGTGCTGCCTCGGGGGGGCCGGGGGCGAGGTGTGTCCCCAATGTCACCTGCAGGGTCCCGGCACGGAATGGGGGAGGCGAGTGACGACGACAGCGGGATCATGCTGCTCTCGGGTGAGAACGGGGGGCTTTGGGCCCCCCCCATGGGTGCTCTGACAGACGTACCCCCCCCAGGCTGAGGACGGGCCGCTTGAGCGCGGGGGGACACCATGGGGACACCCCAAAGCTGCTCGGGGGGGAGGTTTGGAGGAGTGGAGGGGGGACACGGGAGGTGCCCCCGGGTTTGGGGGGGCACTCAAAGGGGGGGTGCCCTGGGCAGGGTTTGGCTCAGCCGGGTTTAGCGGGGGGGGAGGTGGTGAGTCAGGATGAAATCTTCCCCCTGTGTCCCCCCGCGGCGGCGGCACGGCTCTGCCGGGGGGGCTGGAACCTCCGAGGGTGCTGCTGGGGGGGGTCATGGATACCCCAGGGGGGCTGGAACACCCGAGGGTGCTGCTGGGGGGGGTCACGGCTGCTTTTTCCTCCCACCGGCCTTGACACGCACCGATTGCGGGGGCCGGGGGGTGGTGCCCGGGTGCCCCCCGTGCCCTCATGGGTCCGTGCCCCCGTCCATGTCCCCCCCAGGCCCGGCCAGCCCGGTGCCCCCCCCGAAGGAGCGGGTGCAGGCGGGGCGGCGGCAGCAGCAGGCGCTGGAGGCGCGGCTCGAGGGCTGCGTGCAGGAACTGCGGCGGCTCTGCCTGCGGGAGGCGGTGAGAGACGCTCGGGACCCCCGGGGTGACCCCCCTAACCCGAGACCCCCGGGGTGACCCCCCCCCAGCCCTAAGAGGGACTCGGGACCCCCTATGTGAACCCCCCTAACCCTGAGAGGGGCTCTGGACCCCCGGGGTGACCCCCCTGCTCAGGCCTCGGGGGCACCACTCAGTGTCCCCACGAGTGGCGCACAGGGACCCGCGGTCCGACCCCACCCCCGAGCACGGAGACCCCCTGCCTGCCCTGTTCCCCCCGCTGCAGTGACACAGCTCAGTGTCCCCACAGTGGCACTGCTTAATGTCCCCATGGTGGCACAGCTCAGTGTCCCCACTCAGTGTCCCTGTGGTGTCCCCGTGGTGTCCCCACTCAGTGTTCCCGCAGTGTTCCCGCTCAGTGTCCCTGTGCTGTCCCAGGAGCTGACGGGGACGCTGCCCCACGAGTACCCCCTGAAGGCTGGGGAGAAGCCCCCCAAGGTGCGGCGCCGGATCGGGGCTGCCTTCAAACTGGATGAGATCGTTGTCCTGCATGGAGTGGTGAGGGGTCCGCGGTGCAAAGGGGAGGGGTGGGGACCCCTCCTCATCCCATGCTATCCCATGCCATCCCATGCCACCCCATGCTATCCCACCCCATCCCCATCCCGTGTCATCCCATCCCACCCATACCATCCATCCCATCCCATCCCTTCCCACCCCATCCATCCCATCCCATCCTGGGGCTGTGGAAGATGCCCAGGGCTCCCATGAGGATGTCACTGTCCTGATCCCGTGGGTGGGGGTTCCCAGCACCCAGGATACTGTTGGGGTGCCGGGGTGCCCAGTGAAGGGATGTGTTGGGATTCCAGGTGCTGTGGGTGGATTTGAGATCCCAAACGTGATGGGTGGTGTTGGGGTGCCGGGGGGATGGGAGGAGGTGGGATTCCAGGTGCCATGGGTGGTGCTGGGGTGTCGAGGTGATGGGATATGTTGGGGTTCCAGGTGCTGTGGGCAGTGCTGGGATGTTGAGCAGATGGGATGTGTTGGGGTTCTGTGTGCGATGTCAGCTTGGACGCTGAGGGGGTGGGAAGTGTGGGAGTCCCAAGTGCTGTGGGTGCTGTTGGGGTCTCCAGCGGGATGGGAGATGTTGCGGTTCCAGGAGTGATGGGGGCTGTGGGGTGCCGAGGTGCTGGGAGATGTTGGGGGTCCATGTGTGATGGTGGTGTTGGGGTTCCAGGAACCATGGGTGCTGTTGGGGTGCAGAGGTGTTGGAGCTGTTGGGGTTCCAAGCACTGTGGAAGATGTTGGGGTTCCAGGTGCTGTGGGTGATGTTGGGGTGCAGAGGTGTTGAGAGATGTTGGGGTTCCGTGTGTGATGGTGGTGTTGGGGTTCCAGGCACTCTGGGAGGTACTGGGCTGTCCAGGTGAGGTGGTGGGAGATGTTGGGGTTCCACAGATGGGGTGCCGAGGGGCTGGGAGGTTCTGGGGTGTCATGGGGGGTGTCATTGTGTTTCCAAGCACTGTAGGTGCTGTTGGGGTGTCAGGACGGGTGTCACTGTGGGTGGTGTTGGGGTGCTGAGGTTCTGGGTGGTCTTGGGGTGTCACGGTGGGTTCTGCCACGTTCCCCAGTGCTCTGGGCAGTGTTGGGGTGTCACAGTGGGTGTCACTGTGGGTGTGGTTGGGATGTGTTGGGGTCCCAAGTGCTGTGGGAGGTGTTGGGGCACCGAGGTGCTGGGAGATGGTGGGTGTTGGGGTGCTGAGGTGCTGAGGTGCTGGGTGCTGTCGGGCTGTCAGGGTGGGGGCTGCCGTGTTTCCCGGTGCTGTGGGGGTTGTTGGGGTGTCAGGGTGAGATGATGGGTATTGTTGGGATGTGTTGGGGTGTTGAGGTGATGGGATGTGTTGGGGTGCCGATGTGCTGGGTGCAGTCAGGGTGTCAGGGTGGGTACCACCATGTTTCCCAGTGCTGTGGGTGCTGTTGACATGTCATGATGGGTGCCACCGTGTTTCCCAGAGCTCTGGGCAGCATTGGGGTGTCACGATGGGTACCACCGTGTTTCCCAGTGATATGGGTTTTGTTGGGGTGCCAAGTGCTCTGGATGGTGTTGGGGTATCAGGGTGGGTACCACCATGTTTCCCAGAGCTCTGGGTGTTGTCGGGCTGTCAGGGTGGGCTCTGCCGTGTTTCCGAGAGCTCCGGGCGATGTTGGGGGTCTCACGGTGGGCCCCGCCGTGTTCCTGACCCCCCTCCCCGTGCCCAGGACCCCCTGGAGCGGGAGCGGGCGCTGCAGCTGCGGATCGCCGAGGCCTCTCGCCGCCTGTGCCACGAGCAGAACATCGGGCGGCGCCTGCGGAAGCGGCGACAAACGGCGGCGCTGCGGGAGGAGCAGAAGCTGCGCGACCTGGAGCAGGTCCTGAGCCAGCGGCGCCTCCTTACGGGGCACAGGGACAGGGGCACTGCCCACGGTGAGACCCCCGGGACCCCCAGCCGAGGAGGGGGCAGGAAGGAGGAGTGGGGGGCAGCTTAGTGAGGTCTCCCTGGGGAATGCACTCCAGTTCCCCATCCCAATCCCTCTGGATACCCCCCAATTCCCCATCCCTGGTGAGTGCACCCCCCGGATGCCCCCCAGTTCCCCATTCCGAGTGGGTACACCCCAGTCCTCCATCCCCAAAGAATGCACGCCCCTAGATAACCCCCAAAATACCATCCCTGGGGAACGCACCCCAATTCCCTATCCCTACTGAACACACCCTTGGGTACCCCTCAATACACCATCCCTAGTGCCTGCCCTCCAATACCCCTCTGGAAACTCCCTGGAATGCCATCCCTGGGATGTGCACCCCAACATGCCCTCCCTGTGAATGCACCCTGTCGAGTGCACCCCAAAACTTAACCGATTTATAGCACCTCGAATGCACCTCAGTACTTCACCCTATTGATTCCACATCCTGAGAGCACCCCAAAACTTCACCCCCTCAATGCACCCCAGTACTTCACCCCATTGATTGCACCCCTAAATGCACCCCAGTACTTCATCCCACTGATTCCACCCCTTGACAGCACCCCAAAACTTCGCCCCCTCAATGCACCCCAATGCTTCACCCCATTGATTGCACCCCTGAATGCCCCCCAACACTTCACCCCTGTTGCTTGCACCCCAGAACTCCCTCTGATCCCCCATCCCCTGCACCCCAAAGGGGGGCAGGATGTGGCCCAGCTACCATGTCCCATCTCGTGTCCCATTCCAAGCCATCCAGGGGGTCCCACTCTCTTCTCGGCCCTGTCCCATCCCTGTCCCCTCGCAAGGACGGGGCCGTGGTGGCTCCTTCCCTGCCCATGCCCCCGACGTGCCCAGCCCGGGCAGGCTGGGATGAGGCTGGGATCGGATTGGGATCAGGCTGGGATGAGGTGGGGAACAGGCTGGGAACAGGCTGGGATGAGGCCAGGAGCAGGTTGGGAGCAAGTTGGGAGCTGTCTGGCTAGGCAGAGCCGGCCCGGCCGGTACCGGAGCGTGTCGGGACAGGTGGCGTGAAGGGAGGAAGGAAGGGAGGGGAAGAGGGAGGGAGGGACAATGGGGGGAGCGGAGCCCCGCGGGGACGCACTGGGAGGTGGCGGGGCCGTGGGAGAGTTTGGGCACCGGCGGCGGCTCCGGCTCTGCTCTCACGGTGCCCCCTTTCCCCCGTCCCTCTCTCCCCATCCGTCTCTCCCCTGTCCCTTTCCCCCGCCCCTCTCTCCCCTGTTCCTGTTCCGGCCCCGCAGAGCTCAGCGGCTCCGAGGAGAGCTCCCTGTCTGACACGGGCCTGCTGGAGGAGGGTAAGGGAGTGGAAGGGAGTAGGGGGGTCTGGGCAGACATGAGAGTACCCCCTGTGTGTCCTCTCCATCCCAAACGCTTCACGTGTCCCCTGCATCCCATTTCCCTTCTGTCCCCCTCATCCCATCCCTCCCTGTTCCCCTCCACCCCGTTCCCCTCATGTTCCCTCCATCCCATCCCTCCCTGTTCCACTCCATCCCATCCCCCTCATGTTCCTCTCCATCCCATACCCCTTGTGTCCTCTCCATCCCATCCCACCGTGTATGTCCCCTCCATCCCAATTCCCTGCGTGTTCCCTCCATCCCAACCATCCACCTGTCCCCTCCATCCATCCCCCTTGTGTCCTCTCCACCCATCCCATCTCATGCCATCCCATGCCATCCCATCCCATCCCATGCCATCCCATGCCATCCCATCCCATCTCATGCCATCCCATCCCATCCCATCCCATTCCATCCCTTCCTGTGTCCCCTCCATCTCAGCACTCCCTCTCTCCCACAGAGGACACACGGCCACCAGGACCTGCCACCCCACGGAGGTCCCCATCCCCCAAGGACGCCACTGAGGAGGAGGAGGAGGGGTCGGGACCACCCCCATCCTCCCCCAGCCCCTGGCAGGAGACCAGCCTGGACAGACCCTATGAGAGGGGCAGAAATCCTGGAATCAACACCGGGAATGGGGAAACCCGGAGCTCCCGGTGCTACCTGGGGTCCCCCCTGGGGTCCCCCCCGGCCACCCCCGGCAGCCCCGACCCTGCAGCCCCCCCGGGGGCCAGGCGAGGGGACCCTCCCTACCGGTTTGTCCCCATGAGGACCCTGGTGCTGTGCCAACAGGGGGGATCCAGTGCTCCCGGCACACCGGAGACACCGGCACGGAGGGGACAGAGCCAAGCCCGGAGGTACGACCTGGGCACGACAGGGGACATGGGGGAAGGAGGGAGGGGGGGGACCCCGTGGGGAGAGGATGGAGGAGATTCCATGGAGAGGATGGGAGAGATGCCATGGGAAGGATGGAGAGGATCCCATGGGGAGGATGAAGCTCAATCCATAGGAAAGAGGATGGAAATAACCCTGTGAAGATGATGGAGCTCAGCCCATGGGGAGGAGGTTGGAGAAAATCCCACAGGAAGGATGGAGATAGCCCATGGGAAGAGGCTGGAGACAGCCCCATGGGAGGCTGGAGCTTGACCCCACAGGGAGGATGGAGATAATCCCATGGCAGGCTGGAGCTCCAGTGCCATGGGATTAGCTCCACTCTCCTCCCATGGGGTTCCATGACCTTTCCCCAGGATGGATCCATGTCCTTCGCCCAGGGTGGATCCCTCTCCTTTCCCCAGGATGGATCCATGTCCTTCGCCCAGGGTGGATCCCTCTCCTTTCCCCAGGATGGATCCATGTCCTTCGCCCAGGGTGGATCCCTCTCCTTTCCCCAGGATGGATCCATGTCCTTCGCCCAGGGTGGATCCCTCTCCTTTCCCCAGGATGGATCCATGTCCTTCGCCCAGGGTGGATCCCTCTCCTTTCCCCAGGATGGATCCCTGTCCCCTCCACAGGTTGGATCCCTGTCCCCTCCCCAGGGCGATCCCTCTCTTTTCCCAGGGTGATCCCTCTCTTTTGCCAGGTTGGATCCACCCTGGCCGCCCCTGGAGCCCCGGGGCCGCCCCCCCGGGCCCCGCCGCCGCCCCACGCACTGTGCGGTGTCATTCCCGCCACCCGCGGGCCCCTCGTTCCTCTCGGGATCGGCCGAGAGCGTGTCCAGCGTGTCCAGCGCGTCCCGCGCGCCCTCCCCCGGCGGCTCCGGCCCCGACGGGTCCCTCGCCGCGTCCCTGCCCCTGCCCGGGCCTCGCCCGCGGGGCCCCCCCCGGGTCCAGCCGCCCCCCTCGGAGCTCCTGTTGGAGCAGGACCTGGCCCCACTGCGGTACCAGCGCCTCGTGCCCTCCCGCTCCCGCATCGTCCGGACCCCCTCGCTCAAGGACTACGGCGGGGCCCGGGGGCTCTCCCGCGCCGCCGTCACCGAGGAGCTCCGCTCGTGGCACCAGCGCGCGCGGCTGCGGGGGGCGCGGCCGCACTCCCTGGACAGGGAGGGGGCCCTCGGGAGACCCCCCGGAGGGACCCCCGGGGACGGGCCCCTCGCCCGGGCCGTGCTCTCGCGAGTCCAGGTAGGACACGGGGGCTGGGGGCGGGGGGGACCCCGGGGGGCTGCCTTGCGGGGGGAGGGTCACCCTGAGGTGGGATCAGGGGATGTCTGGCTCTGGTGGGGTCCCCAGAGTGGATGTGGGGTCCTGAGGGCATCCATGGGGAGGAATTGAGGTCCCACGAGGGTCCGTGGGGCAGGACTGGGGTCCTACAAGGGTCCCTGGGGCAGGACTGGGGTCCTACAAGGGTCCCTGGGGCAGGAGCAGGACCTTAAGGGGGTCCCTGGGGTGGGATTGGGGTCCCAGTGAGTCCCTGTGGTCATACCCAGGGGCCCACCAGCTGGACCACGGGGGTCCCGGGGGCAGCACTGCAGCACCCCTGGGCAGGGAGGTCCCTACTGACATTTTGGGGGCCAGTCCCCCCCTTCTCCCTGGTCCCACTGGGTGGGGGGGGTCCCCATGGCACAGCAACATCGGGCAAGTGGGGACCTACAACTGTGCCCCCACAACCCCCCCCAGCCTCTGCCCCAGAGGGTGCCAAGGCGCCCCTTTAGAGTCTTGCTTCTGCCCCTGGGACCCACATGGGACCGCATCCTGCTCCAGGAACCCTCTTAAGGTCCTGGTCGTGCCCCAGGGACCATTGTGGGACCCCTGTCCCACCCTGAGAACTGCTTTAGGGTCTTGGTCCTTCCCCAGAGACCCTTGTGGGACCCCAATCCTGCCCCAAGGACCCTCCTGGGACCGTGGTCCTGCCCCAAGAGCCCTTGTAGGACCCAGTCCCACCCCAGGAACCCCTTTAGGGTCTTGGTCCTGCACCAGGGACCCGCAGGGACCCCAGTCCTGCTCCAGGGTGCCCAGCACAGGGTGAAGGTGCCCCGGGGGGTGCCCTTGGGGGTTCCCAGCACAGAGTGGGGTGCCCAGTACAGTGTGGGGTGCCGGCACCCACGTGCTCCCTGTACCCCCCAGGCCCCCCCCGTGCTGCGGCGCTCGGTGCCCGGGGTGCTCGTGCAGCTCTACGTGCCTGAGAACGGTGAGATCGTCACACAAGTGTGAGCAGAGCCCCCAGCCCAGGCTGGGGGGCACAGCCTGGCTGGCCCAGGGACCCCCCACCCCGATGTGGGCACACGGGGGGGAGGCACAGTGGGGTGGCACGGGCTGGCCCCCACCCCGTGTGACCTCAGCGGCACCGGCACCGCAGTGCTGATAGTGACACTGGTGACACTGTGACACCGGTGCTGATGGTGACACCGTCACCCTGATGGTGACGGTGACACCTTGACCGTGGTGCTGATGGTGACACTGTGACCCCAATGTCACCACGATCCTCAGTTTGAGGTTCTGGTCTCTAATAAAGGTGGGTTTTGGGATGTGTCACTCTCGAGATGTGTCACCTCCGTGTCCCCAGCCCTGTCCCCTCCCGGGATCCCCATCCCTGGGGACAATTGGTGCTGCCAGGTTGGGGCTCTGGGATTTTGGTCTCTAGCTGTGCTCAGGGAAGTGGTGGGATGCCCCCAGTGCCAGGGAGGTGCCCCAAGTGCCAGGGGCGTTCCCCAGTGCCCAAGGGGATGTCTCAGTGCCCAGGGGGGTGTCCCCAGTGCCAGGGGGGTTCCCTAGTGCCCAGGGGGTGCCCCAGGTCCAGCTGTGCCCGTCCAGCACCCAGTGAGCGTGGCTGGAATGGGGGACTGGGAAAGGGGGCTCAGGGAGGGGAAGGGGTAGAGGAGAAGTATGGGGGGCAGGGGAGGGGGGCAAGGGAGGTGGGCAGGAAGGGTGCAGGGGATGGGGTGCAGGAGGAGGAAAATAAGGGATTCGGGGAAAGGCTGGGGTGGGAGAAGGGGTGCTGGGAGGGGAAATGATGGGGTGCAGGAAAGGGAAATAAGGGGTGCAGGGGTGGGATGGGGTGGGAGAAGGGGTGCAGGGAAGGGATGGGGTGCAGAGGAGGGAAATAAGGGGCGCAGGGCTGGAGTGGGGTGGAGGAGGGATGATGGGAGGGGAACTGTTGGGGTGCAGGGGGTAGGGAAGGGGTTGGCTGCAGGAAATCGTGTGGGGGGAAGGGGTGCCCGTGAAAAGACGGGGTGCAGGCAGAGGAGAGACACGGGGGGCAGGGGAGTGGCGGAAGGTGCCGGAGGGACCACTCAGGGCATATCCCCCGGCTGCACCCGGCGCCGGCGGGGCCGCTCCTCCCGCCGCGGGCGGGCGGGCGGGGGCCGGTGACTGCGGCGGGGGGCGGTGCCGCGTGGGGGGGACACCGGGCACGGACCGACCGAGCGCCGCCGGCTGCGGCGTCACTGCGGGCCTGCGCCCGCCCCGCGCCGGGGGGCACCGGCAGGCACCGGGAGGCACCGGGGGACACTCGGAGCAGCACTGCGGCACCGGGAGACAGCAGCACCGGGAAGCACCGAGCGGCACCAGGGGACATCGGGAGGCACCGGGAGGCACCAAGAGACACCGGCAGGCACCGGGAGGCACCAGGAGACACCGGCAGGCACCGGGAGCGGCCCCGCGGCCCCGGGAGGAACCGGGAGGCACCAGGAGAGGCCCTGGTGTTGCAGCGCAGCCTTCGCCCCCGCCCCGGGCAGTGCTGAGCGGGGACAGCGGGCCCGGGCCCGCGATGGGGCCCGGTGGCCCCGGGGGCAGGTGGCCCCTCGCCGGGACCCTGCTGGTGGCCATGGCCACCTCGATGGGTGAGACATGGGGACCCGGGGAGGGGGAGCCCGGTGCCACCCTGCGATGGGACGCGGTGACACTGCCTGTGACCAGGGGGGTTCCCGCTGGGGGGGACCCGGGGCCACCCCCCTGACCGGGGGGTCCCGGTGAGGCCACCGGCCGTGATCGTCACTCACCACACGCGGCCCCTTTCACCCTTTCACCAACGTGCCCCCCCGGGCTCTGTATCCCTCACGAAGAACAACCCCCCATTTCCCATTTTCGGGGTCCCTGGGAGCCGCCGGTCCCCGGGAGCAGTGGGCATGGAGCCGGGATGCCCACGCCGGGGGATTTGGGGGGTTCCCACGCTCGCTCCCCCCGTGCCTCAGTTTCCCCACTCGGGCCTGAGCTGCCGGGGGCTCTTTTTGGGGTGCGCGGCCCCCTGGGAGACCCCCGCGGGAGGAAGGCGCTGTCCCGGTGCCTCCCGCCACCCCCGGGCCTGGATCTGCGGCTATTTCTGGGAAAACAGGTGGCTCCGGCCAGAAATAGGACGGGAGGTGCCATTGGAGCATCCGGGAGGGGGGACGAGGAGGCTCAGGGGACCGGAGGGGTCCCGGAGCTGCGTAGCATGGAAAGGGGTCTGCAGGGATGTGGGGCAGGACAGAGTGTGGGGGGGGTGCACAGGGACGGGAGGTGGGGAGACAGAGGGGCACATTTTGGGGGTCCGTGGGGCAGGAGGGAGGGGTCCGTGGGACAGGATGGAGCAGAATATTGGGGGTACATAGGGGAAACAGTTTGGGGGTCCATGAGGTAGGAGGGAGGAAGGTTTTGGGGGTACGTAGGGGCACAATTTGGGGGTCCGTGGGGCAGGATGGACCGGAGCCCAGGGGTGGGCACAGGGCAGGATGGACCGGGGTGCAGGGGGAGCAGTGGCCCAGGACACAGCGGGGTCCAGGCTGTGCCACGTGGGGTGGGGATGTGTGTGGCGCTGCCGGTGCCCCCGGGGTGGGGTGGCCAGGTGGCCCGAGGCCCCGGTGACAGGTGACCCTCTGCAGTGGCCGGGGGTGAGGACTGCCTGTGGTACGTGGACAGGAACGGCTCGTGGCACCCGGGCTTCGACTGCGAGTTCTTCACCTTCTGCTGTGGCACCTGCCAACAGCGCTACTGCTGCAGGGACCCCCTGCGACTGCTCACCGAGCGCCAGCAGCGACACTGCTTCGCCTTCAGGTGCCACTGTGGGGGCACGGGGGGCACCCCCGGGGCGCTGGAGGCTCCTACTGGGCGCTGGGACTGGGTGCTGGGCATTGGGACTGGGGGGTTGGGTGCTGGGGACTGGGACTGGATGTTGGTGCTGGGCATTGGTCCTGGGCAGTGGTACTGGGTGCTGGTCATGGGGCAGTGGTTCTGGGTGTTATTGCTTAGCACTGGGCACTGGTACTGGGTACTGGATGGTGGGCATTGGGTGCTGGGCGCTGAGTGCTGTACACTGGTGTTGGGCACTGATACTGGGCAGGGGCACTGGGTGCTGGACACTGGGCACTGGGTGCTGGGCATTAGGCAGTGGTGCTGGGTGCTGGGCAGTGGTACTGTGTTGTTGGGCCCTGGGCACTGGTACTAGGCCCTGGGCATTGGTACTGGGTGCTGGGCACTAGGCAATGGTACTGTCACTGCTACTGGACATGTATACTGGGTCCTGGTCACTGGTACTGGATGCTGGGCACTAGTACTGGATGCTGGGCCCTGGGCACTGGACACTGGCTGCTGAGCACTGGTACTGGGCACTTGTACTGGTTGCTGTGCACTGGGTGCTGGGCACTGGTACTGGGTGCTGGGTGCTGTCAGTGTCACTGGCCAGTGTAGTGTCACTGGACATTGGGCACTGGTACTGGGCATTGGGCATGGGCAGTGTCTCTGGGCAAGTATCCCTGGTACTGGTCACTGGTCACTGTCACTGGTACTGATCACTGGTCACTGGGTGCTGACAGTGTCACTGGGCAGTGTCACTGGGCAGTGTCCCTGGTCACTGGTCTGTCACTGGTCCCTCGGCACTGGCAGTGTCCCTGGGCACTGGGCACTGGCAGTGTCTCTGGGCAGTGTCCCTGGGCACTGGGCACTGGCAGTGTCCCTGGGCAACACCACCGAGCACTAGCTGGGGTGAGGGTGCTGGTAGTGACCCCCAGGCCCCCGTGCCCACGCTCGGGTGTTCCTCCTGCAGCCCCAAGACCATCGCGGGCATCGCCTCGGCTGTGGTGCTCTTCATCGCCATCGTCACCACCATCGTGTGCTGCTTCATGTGCTCCTGCTGCTACTTGTACCAGCGGCGCCGGGCCCCGCCCACCCCCCTGGCAGGTGGT
>NW_016690439.1:501742-507078 GCF_001604755.1 Lepidothrix coronata
CAGGAGGGTCCTGAGGGTACCGTGCGTGGGGACTTGGGGGGCCGATGTTGTGGAGCCTGGAGAAATACAGGAGGGGGGAGATTCGGGCACTGGGGGGTGGGGGTGCTGCTGGTACCACGCCAGTTCCCATCTGCCTCCCGAGGGGCAAGGACACCCCCGGGCACCGCCGCCGTGCCCAGGGTGCTGCAGCCCCCCCCATCTCTCCTGCAGGCCCGGAGATCCCCCTGTCCAGCTACCCCCCCGCGGCCCCCCCGGCGCCGTTCCCCGTGGACCCCAAAGCCGGCCCCGCGCCCCCCCAGCCCGGCTTCACCCCTATGGCCATGTACCCCCCTCCCGGGCCTGCCCAGTACCCCGTGTACCCCTCAGGGCCCCCAGTCTACAACCCCACAGGTGAGCAGCGGAGGGGGCGCGGGGACGCCCCGGCCCGCAGGGGCCCCGCTGGGCTGGCAGGGGGTGACCCCCCCGTGTGCTCCCTCCACAGCACCCCCGCCCTACGCCCCGGCACAGCCCAGTTATCCCGGAGCCTGAGCCCCCCCGGGGACCCCCGCACCCGCCGCCGGCCAGCGGGGCCGGGCTGGGGACCCCTGCCTCCCCCCCTGAGGCACTGGGGGGGTGCCCCAGCGCGGGGGGACGTGGCGGCAGCAGCACAGGGCGGCCCTTGTCCTGCACACTGGGCCCTTTGTGGGGGGCCGCCCCCCCGCCTCTGGGTGCCCACGGACCCGGGCACCCGCGGGGGGGTCCCCAGGGGGGTCCCCCGAGGGCCGTGTGCCGGTGCCCCCCTTCACGACCACCTCTGGATTCCCCTCCCGGGGCTCTTCGCCCCCCCCCCAGGGTTGGCATTAAACCACTTCTTGTGCCCACGTGGTGTCGGTTTGGTGGCTCCGGAACGGGGGGGGCAGAACCCCCCCGTCCCCCCCGGGAGCTGTCAGAGGTGGGGGGACATAAACTCCTTCTGCTCCCGGGGCTTCACCACCTCGGAATGTTGTTGGGACGTGCAGGCCCACCAAATCAGCCGCTGGGATGAACCGGCCTGAGAGCGCCACCCCTGCCAGTCCCACTCGAAAATTAGGACATGAAACCACCCCCGGGCACATTTCGGGTGAGAAAACAGCCAATTTAGTGCTGGGAGAGGGGACAATTCCCCCATCCACCCCCCTCTCCTGGTCAGGTCCTCTGGGGGGAAGGGGGGTCACCCCAATGGTTGCTCCTGGTGGGATCCACCCCCCCCAAACCATCACCAGGACTGGGGGGGGGATATTTGGGACCACCTTTGCTTCCAGTTGGGGGGAAAAGCCAGGCGGCCCCCCCGGGGATGCAACCCCAAACCCCACCCCCCATCCCCCCAAAAACCCCTCGAATATCCTGGGGCTGGGGGGCAGCCGGGGGGCACCTCCGAGTTTTATTCGAGTGGGGACTGAGGGGCCAAGAAAAAATAATAATAAAAATTAAGAATAAAAGCCGCGAGGTGGGCAGTGGACGGAGGGGTGGGGGTGTCCCCGCCAGCCCGGGGGGCACACACAGCCAGCTGCGTGGCACGGGGGGGGGCTCAGGGCCTGGGGACCCCCCTGTCCCGGAGGTAGAGGTCTCGGATGTCGGAGAGGCTGCGGCTGAGCGCTGCCAGCGCCTGGGCGATGCCTCGCAGCACCGCCGTGGTCTCCCGCCGGCTCTCGGCGTATTCCCGACGGAATTCCTGCATCTCCAGCACCAGCCGCTCGCCGGAGCGCGCCAGGCTCAGCTCGAGGCTCTCGGGGGTCCCACTCGGCCCCCCCGCCCCGGGGGGACTCTCGGCCTGGCTCAGTCGGCCCGGCTCGGGATCGGGCTCCAGGAGGAGGCTTGGGAGGTCGGAGCCCGGTGGGTCCTGCCGCCCCCCCAGCTCGCCCAGCGCCACTTCGGGGGGCGCGGGGGGCGGGGGGCTTCTGCTCCAGCCCTCGCGGGGCAAGCACCGCTCGGAGCCGCGACCGGGGACGCCGGGAGTGTCAGGAACGCCGGGAACACCGGGAATGCCATCGGGCTCAGTCTTCACCTCCACCGGCTCCTCCTTCAGTGGCTCCTCCTTGACGCCTGTGGTGGGGAGGGGGAGCAGCTGTGGGATCCCTCCCAAGTGACTGATCCCCTTGTCCGTCCCACGTCCTGGTCCCAGTGTCCCTGTCACAGTCCCCTCTGTCCCTGCCCTGGTCCCTCCACCCACCTGTACTGGTCCCGGTGTCCCTGTCCTGGTTTTCCCCACATCCTGGTCCCAGTCTTCGTGGCTGTGTCTCTCAGTCCCTCCATGTCCCTGCCCTGTTCCCCTGGGTCTGTGTCCCCATCCTGGTCCCCCCTGCCCGAAATCCTCCATGTCCCTGCCCTGAGCCCTCTTGACCTGGTCCCAGTGCACCTGACACTGCCCCCGTGTCCTGTCCCTCTACACACCTGTCCCTGCCCTGATGCCCCCCTGTCCCTGTCCCCCCTGTCCCTGTGCTGTCCCTGTTCCCCCACATCCCTGTCCCAGTCCCTCCATGTCCCTGCCTTGGTCCCTTGGACCCATGTCCTGGTTCCCCATGTCATGGTCCCATTGTCCCTGTCCTGGTCCCTCCACACCTCAGTCCTGGTCCCAGTGCCCCGTGTCCCTGTCCATTCCTCCATGTCCCTGTCCTGTTTCTCTGTGTCCGTCCCTGTGTCCCCTCACATCCTGGTCCTTGTCCCCCATGTCCCTGTCCCAATCCCTCCACACACCTGTCCTGGTCCTGGTGCTTCCATGTCCCTCACATCCCTGTCCCTGCCTTGGTCCCCTGGATCCATGCCTGGGTCACCCACGTCCTGTTCCCAGTGTCCCTGTCACAGTCTCAGGATCCTCATACATCCTGGTCCTTTGTCCCCCACATCTCTGCCCCAGTTCCCCTTATCCTGTGTCCTGGTCCCCCACATCCCTGTCCTGATCCTGGTATCCTCCTGTCCTGGTCCCAGTGCCCCTGTTACTGTCTCTGTCACCCACGTCCCTGTCCTGGTCCTCCACGTCCCTGTCCCTCTCTCCTGTCCCTGTGTCCCCCCCCATTTCCCTATGTCCCTGTCCCAGTTCCTCTGTCCTTGACCTGGTGCTCTGTGTCCTGGTTCCCTCAGGTCCCAGTTCAGTTCCCCTGTGTTCCTGTCCCTCCACGCACCTGTCCTGCTCCCAGTGTCCCTGTGTCTGTGTCCTGGTCCCTCACATCTCTGTCCCTGGTCCCCACATCCTGGTCCCATTCCCCTCTGTCCTGTTCCACCCCATCCCAGGCCTGCAACCCATGACATCCTATCCCATGTCCCCATATCCCTGTCCTTGGCCTGCATATCCCTGTCCTGAGTCCCCATGTCCCTGTCCTTGGCCCCCCTGTCCCTGTCTTGGGTGCCCATGTCCCTGTCCTTGGCCCCCATGTCCCTGTCCTGAGTCCCCATGTCCCTGTCCTGGGTCCCCATGTCCCTGTCCCTCCAAACCCCTGTCCTGGCCCCAGTGTCCCTGTGTCCCTGTCCTGGTGTCCCATGTCCCTGTCCTGGTCCCCCACATCCTGGTCCTAGTCCCCCTGTATCCTGGACCCAGCATCCCCTCATCCCTGTCCCATTCCTCCACATCCCAGTCCCATTCCTGGTTTCCCATGTCCATGTCCTTGTTCCCCACATCCCTGTCCCTTCACTGCTTCACCCCAGCCCCAGCCCCCCCATGTCCCTGCCCCATCCCCTGGCCCCCATCCCATTCCCGTGTATCCCTGCCCTGTTCCCGCACATCCCCATTTCCCCGTCCCCATCCCATTCCCCCCATCCCCATCCCATTTCCCCCATCCTCATCCCAGTCCTGTTTCCATTCCCATTATTCCTATCCCGTTCCCCCTCATTCCCATCCCATTCAACCATGTCCCTGCCCCATTCCCCCACACCCCCATACCATTCCTTCCATCCCTATCCCATTTCTCCTGTCCTCGTCCTGGTCCCATTTCCATTCCCCTCAATCCCATCCTGTTCCTGTGTCCCCATCCTGCTCCCTCCATCCCCATCCTGTTTCCCCCGTCCTGGTCCCAGTCCTGTTTGCCTTGTCCCCATCCCGTTCCCCCATGTCCCTGCCCCATCCCCATCCCATCTCCATCCCATTCCCCTCGTTCCCATTCCATTCCCCCTCATTCCTATTCCGTTCCCCCTCATTCCCATTCTGTTCCCCCATGTCACTGCCCTGTTTCCCCACATCCCCATCCCCTTCCCTCTGTCCGCATCCCATTTCCCCCATCCTTGTCCCGGTCCTGTTTCCATTCCCCTCATTCCCATCCCATTCCACCATATCTCTGTCTCGTCCTCATCCTGTTCCCTCCATTCCCATCCTGTTTCCCCTGTCCTCATCCCGGTCCCAGTCCCATTTCCATTCCCCTCATTCCCATCCTGTTCCACCGTGTCTCTGTGCTGTTCCCCTGTGTCCCTGCCCCATCCCCATCCCATTCCCCCGTGTCTCATCTCCATCATCTCATCCCCATCCCGTTCCCTCCATTCCCATCCCATTTTCCCCGTCCTCATCCCAGTCCCATTTCCATTCCCCTCATTCCCATTCCTTTCCCCCTCATTCCTATCCTGTTCCCCCTCATTCCCGTCCTGTTCCCCCTCATTCCCATCCTGTTCCCCTGTGTCCCTTCCCCGTCCTCTCATCCCCATCCCCTTCCTTCCATCCCCATCCCGTTTTCCCAGTCCCAGTCCTCATCCCATTTCCATTCCCCTCGCTCCCATCCCGTTCCCTCTGTCCCCACCCCGTTTCCCCCGTCCTGGTCCCAGTCCCGGTCCCTGCCCCGTCCCCATCCCGTCTCCCCGTGTCCCCCCGTGTCCCCTCCGTGCCGTCGCACCCACCGTGCGGTGCCGGTCCCTCCTCTCTCCGCCCGGGGGGTTCGGGGCCGGTCCCGCGCGTTGCCCAGGCGGGCGGGAGCGCGGGTGCGGGGCCGGGCTCGGCGGGGCCGCTCCCGTTACTCCCGTTACTGCCGCTGCTCCCTCCGCTGCCGCTCCTGCCGGGGGCCCTGCCGGCCGAGCCCTGCCGCTCCAGCCGGTGCCGGCTGATCTTGTCCCCGGCGCGGCGGCGGAGCCCCCGCCAGCGGTTCTTCACCTCGCCGATGTCGCGCTGGTGGCGGCCAGCGGCGTTCACCTTGTGCGTGATCCGCCACCAGATCTTCTGCTTCTCGTAGGCGTTCACGGTGCCGGCGGCGGCGCCGAACAGCAGCGGCTCGTACCGGAGCACTTCGCTCATCAGCACCTCCAGCTCCTGCAGCGTGAAGTTGGGTTTGCGCTTGAGCAGCCCCCGCCGCGCCGCCGCCGCTCCGCCGCCTCCCGCCGCCGCCATGGTCCCCCCGCCGCCGCCG
>NW_016690439.1:509949-516394 GCF_001604755.1 Lepidothrix coronata
GTCCCAAGGTACCCAGTTTGGGGTGTTGGGATGATCCCAGGGTGCCCAGTTTGGGGGGCCTGGGTGGTCCCAGTGAGACCAGTTTGGGGTGTTGGGATGATCCCAGGGTGCCCAGTTTGGGGGGCCTGGGTGGTCCCAGTGAGACCAGTTTGGGGTGTTGGGATGATCCCAGGGTGCCCAGTTTGGGGGGCCTGGGTGGTCCCAGTGAGACCAGTTTGGGGTGTTGGGATGATCCCAGGGTTCCCAGTTTGGAGAGTCCGGATGGTCTCAGAGTGCCCAGTCCAGGGGGGGCTGTGGCTGCTGGGAGAGGGAAGAGTTGCCCCAGCTGGGGGTGGGGGCTGATCCCATTCCCAGACCCCCAAATCTGGGGGGTCCTGGGGCTGTCAGAGACTTGGGAAGCATCGGGTGAATTTATTGTGCTGCAGTCGACCAAATCCATACAAAACCATACAAATCCATACAAATCCATACAAATCCATACAAATCCATACAGATCAATACAAATCACGATCAATGGGGGGGGGGGCACCGTGTGACCCCAAAACCCACCAGCCCCCCTGGAGCTGGTGCTTTCCCTGCTCCCCCCGGGGTGGGTTTGGTTCCTGGGGGGCTCCGGGGGTCCCCAGGCAGGGCTGGGGGTGCAAGCGGTGCCCCAACTCCCGTCCCCATCCCTGACCCCCCGTGTCCCACCCCCCTCTCCCCTCCTGTGAGCCCCCCATTCCTCCCCAGACCCCGCAGCCACTGCTGTGCCCAGACCCCAAAACTCCCCCGGCCACCCAGAGACCTCATGGGGATGTGACAACGCCCTGGGTGTCCCCTGTGCCCCCAAAAGGGATGTGACAATGCCCTGGGTGTCCCCTGTGCCCCCCAAAGGGACATGACAACACCCTGGGTGTCCCCTGTGCCCCCCAAAGGGATGTGACAGCACCCTGGGTGTCCCCTGTGCCCCCACAGCCGGGGGTTCTCCCTGCTGGCCCCTTCGTGGAGGGTGCCAACCTTAGGGGGTGTTCCCTAAGGACCAGCCCTGCCCGTGGCATCTCCGGGTGCTGCTGGCAGAAGGAAGAGCCGGAAGGGCTTCCCAGCCGTCCCAAAAAATAAACACAACGTCCTGCGCCGCACCCCACCGGGCCCGGCCCCGCCCGCGCGGCCCCGCGGGGTCCCTGCTCCCCCCGTCGTCACCGCAGGACCCCGAGGGCTCGCCATGGGAACAGTCTGGAGGAGGGGGAGGGTCCGAGGGTCCCGCGGGGGCCGTGGGGGGACACCCCCCCCTCCCCTATTGCAGCAGCTTCGGCAGCTCCACCTGTGGGGAGGAGACCCCGTTACTGGGAGCACTGGGACAGGGGGAATGAGGGGATTGGCCCCTTCCTCCCGCGTCTCCGGGGACGTCCAGGGCAGGGGGAGGGAGGGACTAGGGGGAAATTCTTCCATGGGAAGCTGGGGAGGCCCTGGGATGGATTTTCCAAAGGATGCCCCATCCCTGGAAGTGTCCAAGGCCAGGTTGGATAAACTTGGAGCAACCTGGGATAGTGGAAGGTGTCAGGATGGGAACTGGATGAGCTTTGAGGTCCCTTCCAACCCAAACCATTCCAGGATTCCAGAAAACTTGGAGCAGAGTGGTTTGCCCTTGGAGCAGCTGGTACAGGTCACTGTTCCTAAAAGAGCTGGAGAGGGGCTTGGGACAAGGGATGGAGGGACAGGACACAGGGAATGGTTTCCCACTCCCAGAGGGCAGGGATAGATGGGATATTGGGGAGGAATTCTTCTCTGGGAGGGGCTGGGATGGAATTCCCAGAGAAGCCATGGCTGCCCCATCCCTGGAAGTGTCCAAGGCCAGGTTGGAGCAGCCTGGGATAGTGGAAAGTGTTGGAATTGGAACTGGACGGTCTTTAAGGTTCCTTCCCATCCAAACCATCCTGGGATTCCATGAGCTCCTTCCCTTGGTCACGCTGGTTGTCCCCGCACTCCAGCCCGAGGACAGGGACACAAAACCCCGGGAGTGAGGGAGGTGTTCCAGGGCTCCCTGTTGGGATCAGCATTGGAGATGCAGCTTCTCCCACCTCCCACCCCAGGGCTGTGGCTCAGCTGGGCAGCAGGAGCTATGGATGGCTCCTTCCTGGTGCCCCAGCCCCTGGATCCTCGTGGATCCATGCCAGGAGCTCTGCCAAGAGATGGATCTGCCCCTTTGGTGCTCTGCAAAGGGTTGGATCTCCTTCTGCTGGATGCTCTGCCAAGGGATGGATCTGCTGATCCCATCTGGATCTGCTGATCCCACCTGCCCTACAAGGGATGCTAAAGGATTCCTTTGGCCCCCCATGTCCTTGGCAAAGGGATGGATCCCCCTGCACAGGGGTTGGGACCCCCGTGCCCGTGTCTGGTTGGGACCACAGACCCCCCATTCTGGAGGACAACCATCCCCTCTCCACTGCCCGAGTGACAACACCTGCACCCTCACCCCTCACCCAGAGCCCACCCCCCAAAAACGGGCCCCTCCGGAGCCCCCACTTGCCTTCTTGAGCTGTTTGAGGTTGCTGGAGCGAATGGCTGCCAGGAGCTGGTCCCGCGAGTTCTTCTCCTGCGCCGGCAGCGCCCGGTCCCCCAACTTCCTCTGCGTGGCTGGGGACAGCGAGTTCCGCAGGTTCTCGTTGATCAGGGGTGGGGCGAGCGGAGGGGGTGGCGGGGGCGGCGCCGCGGGGGCCCCCCCTGCCTTGGGGGAGGTCTTGGGGGAGGTCTTGGGTGACGGCTGTGGGGACGCCTTGGGGGACCCCTTGGGTGGCGCCCCGGCCTTGGGCACTTGCAGCAGGTCCTTCTTCTCGCCCCTCTCCTGCGCCAGCTTCTGCTCCTGCAGGCGCCGCTGCCGCTGCCGGTCCATGTTGCGGCTCAGCAGGTTGGTGACGGTCATGCGCGGCCCCGCCAGCTCGAAGTGGTAGCCCAGCTTGAGCAGGGTGGTGTTCTCCTTGAGCAGCTTGGCGATCTCCATCTCAGTCTTGCCGCCGCAGATGTGCCGCTGGTTGTGGAAGCGCAGCTCGGTCAGGGTGTCGTTCTGCAGCAGCGCTCGGAAGATGGCCAGGATGCCCTTGCCCGTGATGTGGTTGGAGTCCAGGTTGATGCTGGTCAGCACCTTGTTGGACTTGAGCATGATGGAGATGGCGAAGGCCACGTGGTCGTCAGCGCGGGTGTTGGCCAGGGCGAATACCTTGACCACGGTGTTGAATTCCAGGGCCTCGGTGAAGCGCACCAGAGTCTCGTTGTTGATGCAGTCGGAGTTGTTGACGTTCACCTCGGTCACCTCGGCGTCGTTGTTCTTCACCTTCTCGATGAGCTCGTCGAAGATGCTCGAGGCCTCGTCCTCCTTGGGCGGCTCCGTGGCTTTGGGGGGTCCCGCCTTGCCCTCCCGCTTCTCCACTGCCGCCTTTTCTGCCTCTGCCCGGGGTTTCTCCTTCTCCTCCACCCTGGTTGTTTTCCCAGCTGAACCCTTTTCCTCTTCTTTTTTTTCTTTGTCTTTATCCCCTTCCCCTCCCGTGGCTTTCTCCGCCTGTCCCTTTGGTTCTGAGCTCTTCTCCTCCTCCTTTTTGTCCTTCCCTGTGTCCTTCTTGGATGCTGAAACCTTTTCTTCCTTTTTGTCCTTCCCTGTATCCTTTGCTGCTGAGCCCTTTTCTTCTTCCTTTTTCTCCTTCCCTGCATCCTTATTCTTTACATATGAGCCCTTCTCCTCCTTTTTATCCTTCCCTGCCTCCTTCTTCAACGCTGAACTCTTCTCTTCCTCCTTGTGGTCCTTCCCCGTGTCCTTCAGCACTGAGCCCTTCTCTTCCTCCTTCTTGTCCTTCCCCATCAGCTTTTTCTCCATGGCCTTCACTTTATCGTTCATGGCTTTGTTCTCTTTGCTCTTGGGCTCAGGCTCAGCTTTACCTTTGGGCTCTGTTTTCTGAACACTTTCCTCCTTTTTGGAGTCTTTGTCCACTTTGGGGTCTCGTTTCTGGGCCAGGTCTTTGGGGGGAGTTTCCTTTCCCTTTTCTTCTTCATTTTTGTCTCCTTTGCTCTCGCTCAGCTTGGTTTCCTAACGAGGGAAGAATACCTCGGAGTTACAGAGACAGGAGTTTCCCACCCCGGTCTCACTGCCCCCAGGCCTGCCCCTCCATCCCACAGGAGCGTCCTGGAGCCTTGGGAAGCGGAATGTTTGACGCAGCCAAGGCTCCAGGGAAGGGTTCCTCAGAGCCCCGTGCAGCTCTCCAGGGCACCTCTGCTCTCCTGCTGCCTCCAGCCCCTTCCCGAAGGGCTCCAGAGCTCCAGAGCTGTGTCCCATGGGAACCCGCTGAGCTGCAGGAGGCCCCTCTTGTCCCACCTCCCATGAGTTCTCCTTGTTTGAATCCCCTTCCCAACCAGGGCTGGATTTAGTGCCCACCCCCCTGTGAGCCCCAGGTGCTTTCCCACCTTTCCCAAGCGGTTTCCAGCTGGATTCCCTGTGGGTTTGCCCAGTTTGGAGCCCAACACTCCCCACACCGGCCTGACCACGTGTCAGGCAGGGGAGAAGCCACAGCCAGACACACGGGTGACACTGCTGTCCCCAGCCCTGGGCTCCCCAAAATCAGCCCCCTGGTGGCACCAGCTTATCACTGAGCAGAAAACCAAGGAAATGGGGACATGGAATTTCTTGCTTGTAACGCCTGAAGTTCTCCCAGCACAATCTGCTCCTGGTGTCCAAAGGCAGAAGAGGAGGGAAGGGCTGAGCTGGGAGGGTCTGGGAGAAGGGCAGAAGGAATTCCTGGTGATTTTTCCAAGTCCCTGACCCTTGGCATAGCCTGTCCTGGGAGCTGCTGCTGGACACAACCAGCACCAGCAGCTCTGGGACATGGCAGGGAGACCTTGGAGCCCCTTCCAGGGCCTAAAGGGGCTCAGGAGAGCTGGAGAGGGAGTGGGAACAAGGGATGGAGGGACAGGACACAGGGAATGGCTTCCCACTCCCAGAGGGCAGGGAGGGATGGGATATTGGGAAGGAATTCTTGGCTGGGAGGATGGGGAGGCCCTGGAATGGATTTCTCAGAGGATGCTCAATCCTTGGAAGTGTCCAAGGCCAGGCTGGAGCAGCCTGGGATAGTGGGAGGTGTCCCTGCCCATGGAATTCTGTGGGACACCCCCACTCCCCCAGAGAGGAGCCAGTGCTCCCAACAGGTCCCTGAAGGCAGAGGAATCCCTGACATCCCTGGGATCAAAGCTGCTGCACAGAGAAGGATCTCACCGTAAATTGCAGTTTAACCCCTTCCCTGCTCCCCAACCCGGGAACACACCGGCCCTGCCCCTCCTCCCCGACCTGCAGGATCCTGGGATTCCCGGGAAAGGAGGAGAGAAGGTGCCTCTGGGAGAGGCAGGTGATCCCTCCCTGGACCCTCTCAGGGGCAGGACAGCACTGTGGCTTCATCCAGGGCCTGGAACCCCCAAATCCAAGTCCAAACACCCCAGGGTGCAGCTGGGCTGGTGTCCTCCTCCTCCTCCTCCTCCTCCTCCTCTTCCTCCTCTTCCTCCTCCTCTTCTTCATCCTCCTCCTCCTCCTCCCCATCCCCATCCCAGGGCTCCACGGTGTCCATGCTGGGGCATCTCTGCCTTCCCAAAACCCGGCTCTGCTGGCCCTCAAGGCCTGGTTTTTGTGGAGAGAACAGGCTGGGCTGTGGCCAGGGCAGCCCTGGGCACTGTCTGTGCCTGGGGGATAAACAGATGCCACTGGAGAAGTGTTTGTTTAGTTAAGAGATTTCTTGGCTCCCCTGCAAGGACGAACAGGCACCAGAGGGAACGTGCCAGACCCCCCCAGTCCAACCCCAGGGACAGGGATGGGGCTCCCAGGGGTGTCCTGGGGGCTGCAGGAGCAGGGGATGCCACTGGGTGGGTCCTTCCCGCCAAGACATTCCCAGAGCTGGGGTGGAACCTGCACCCTGGGGACAGTGCCCAGGTTGTCACCCCCGGGCAGTGGGGACACTCCTTCCCCCTGCCCCGGGACCCCAAGCCGGGCTGTGCCCTCTCTGCGGCCATCCCTGCCTGCTCCCGGCTGGAATATTTCCCCTGGATCTCTGGAAACCAGCGCCCTCCCACTCCATCCCCAGTGCCACGGGCACAGCTGGGAGGGAATGTTTTTCCCTGGCGGGTCAGACCTTCACAAATAAAGCCGAACACAAACAGGCCGGGCCGGGCCGATGAATCACCCGGGTTGGGTGACCCCAAATGCCCCCCGGCCCTTCCCGGCCCTCACCGGCCCTCTGCGGCTCTGAGGCCCTCAAAGCCTCAAACCTCCCGATGTTCCCTTAAAAGGCAAAGGAGACTCGTGAACTTCTCGCCTGGAATCCGAGGGCTCCGAGCGGGGCCGGGATGGGGATGGGGATAGAGCCGGGAATGGGGATGGAGCGGTGGGAGGAGACGGGGGGGGGGGGGGGTTGTCTGGGATCTGCCCTGAACGACACGG
>NW_016690439.1:517667-542756 GCF_001604755.1 Lepidothrix coronata
AAGGGGGTGTCAGCAGAACATCCCAGTCCTGGCAGTGACTCCATCTCCAGTGTCATGGGATCACTGAGGTTGGAAAAGCCCTCCGAGCCCATGGATCCCCCTGTTCCCAATCCCTACCTGGTCCCCCAGCCCAGAGCACTGAGTGCCACATCCAGGCCTTCCTTCCAGGGGTGGGGACTCCAAACCCCCCTGGGCAGCCCCTTCCCGTGCTTTACAGCCCTTTCCAGGCTGGAATTTCCCCAGTATCCAACCTGACCCTCCCTGGCTCAGCCTGAGGCCGTTCCCTCTCCTCCTGTCCCTTGTTCCCTGGGAGCAGAGCCCAACCCTGCCCCCAGCTCCCCTCTCCTGTCAGGGAATTCCAGAGGGAGAAGGTCCCCCTGAGCCTCCTTTTCCCAGGCTGAGCCCCCCCAGCTCCCTCAGGGCTTCTCCAGCCCCTTCCCGGCCCTTCCCGGCCCTGGACACGCTTCCAATGGCCTCTGGATGCCGAGGGTGGGACTTCACCTCCCAGCTGAGGGACTTCCCCTTCCAGCTGTGGGACATCCCCCTGGGATGGATTCCCGGGAGCACCAGGGGGGAAAACTGAGCCAGCATCAGCCCCACCCCGCCCCCCAGCTGGGAAATCCGGGCTCACCTCCAAGGAGGGGATTTCTGACCATGCCTGGAGCCACCAGAGCCCAGGACCCTTCCCTGGGACCCTCTTCCTCCCTCCTCTCCAGCACATTCCCACGTTGGTCACTTGGCATGTGGATGTGGCCACCAACAGATACCCTGTGCTCCCTGCAGAGCAACCAGAGTCCCCCCGGGGCTGCAGGGTGGGGACAACCCCTAGCCGAGGGCTCATCCCTCTCTCCCAAGCTCTGCTGGGATAACAAATCCCTCCTGCAGCCAAGGGGACATTCCCAGCTCATCCCTCGGCAGGACTGGGCTGGGACAGCAGGTCCCACTCGGATCCCAGGGGGATTGGAGTGGAAGAGCAGGGGAGGGGGGAGGCCCAGGAGGGGGGGGAGAGTTCACCCAAATCTGGGGGTCAGAGGGGGTTCCCAGCCCAGACTGGCGAGGGAAGGAAGTGGGTTGGGGTTGGGAACAGTTCTGGATCTCTGCCTGTCTGGGTCACTGCCCAGGAGGTTCAGACCATCCTCCAAGACTGTCCTCAGAATCTCCAGAGCCACCACGAGGCTCAAACTCACAGCTCCAACCTTGGCCATCACCCTCCGGAGTCACCTCCCTCCTGCTGCACTCCAGGGACCCTCAGGGCCCCTCTGTCCTCCCCCAAACCCCCCGAGCCCCTGAGGCAGCAGCATCACCCCCCCCCCCGCGGGACCCCAGGGTTGGGAACAAGCCACAGGGGAGCTCCCGGGGACAGGAATGTCCCCCAGGGCTGTCCCACCCACCCGAGGTGCCCCGGGGGGGGGGTGTTGCAGGTTGTTTGGGGTCCCTGGGGGTGGTTCCCACTCCTGTTCCACTCCAGCCATAGCAGAGGGGGGTTAAAAATCAATTCACATCCAAACAAACCGCCCGAGCTGCTCCTTCCCTGCGTCCCTCAGCCAGCTGGGAGGAACTCAGGGACAACTTGGAGCCAAGGACATTCCAGGAAAGAATTCCATGTCCTTGGCCAAGTCTCGGGAGCTGCTGGACCTGCAACGCCAGAGACCACCAGGAGCGGGTCCCTGAGATCCTGCTGAGCCTGGCACGGACAGGGATGGGGACTCCTGCCCTTGAGCTGGGGACAGACTGACCCTGGCATAGCCAGGACACCCCTCAGCTGGGGACAGACCCCTCGGGGGTGTCCTGAGAGCCCCCTCCCACCTTGCAGTGTCCCCCCTATTCCCAGGCAGCCAAGGGGGTCTCCCGTGGCACTTTTGGGTTCCTGGGGCATGGAGGAAGGGTTGCAGGAGCTCTGGGACACGCAGACCCTGCTCCAGGGGGATGTAAACAGCTCCCTGCCCTCCCAGAATTCCTGGTGTTTTAACGAGGAACTCAGTTTCTCCTCTTCCCTTCTGCCTGCTCAGACCTCCCTGACCCTAAAAGCCGTTCCCAGTGCTTTTCAGAGGTGCCCTTTCCAGGAGCAGAGCTGCTCCTCAGGGACTGGGCAGCTCCTGGGCCTCACTTGGGGCTTGTTTGGCTGAATTTGGGCCAATAACAAACGTCACGACGGAGTTTCCTTTAATAGAAGAGCTCCAGCCCTTCCATGAGGACAGAGCTGTTTTCCAGGAAGCCTCAAAGCCACTGGATACTCTGGGAATGGAAACCTTTTCTCCTCAAACCAAACCTGGTGTGAGAAGCCGGGATTTTTCCCTCCTACCTGCTGGATTCCCAGCCCTACTCCTGCAGTGGGTGTTCCCAAGGTGAGACCTTTTCCCCGGTCTCCTCCTCCCCAGCAGAGGCTGTGAAGGGCAGTGAACTCCAGGGATTCACACCCTGGACACCTCCAGGCTGGATTTCTGCCTGACACACATTTTGGGCAGCCCATAACGAGCATTCCATGGGTTTTTAGGAACAGGAGACCTGCCATTCAGCTCCAGTGAGCCTGAAATCCCATCCTGAAACCCCACCCTTAAATCCCATCTCCATCCTCTGTGTCACCAGAGATGGATGCTCAGGGAGCAGATCTTCCTGGGAATTCCTCCAGGAGCTCCAGGAGCCTCCTGGGAATACATGGAAGCACCTGCAGGCCCTTGGTGGTGCAGGGATCCCATGGATCCCACCCAGCAGCCCCTGGGACAACACAGAGCTGGTTTTGCTGGTTATTCCCTTAAATGTTTTATGGAAAACAGGAGCAGTGGCTCCTCAGGCTCTCGCATCCCAGGACGTGGGGAGGGGGAGCTGGATGTGCCAGGGGTCACTGACTCTGGATCCTGAAAATGGGGGGGTTTCCCTGGCAGGGAAGGGGCTCTCGGGGCTGTGCCAGGGCTGGTTCCCGTGCTGGGGTGTCCAAGGGATGTCGTGGTGAAGGACTCCTGGGAGCCCTCGGGATAATCCAGGTGTGAATCCCGATCCAACTGTGGTGTCTCAGCCCCGGGACCTGCTGGCACCTCTGCACGGATCCGCTGGATCATGGAATCACGGGGGTTGGAAAAGCCTTCTGAGATCGGGTCCAACCCTCCCCCGGCCCTGCAAGGCCACCATGGAGAAAATGTCCCCAAGTGCCACATCCACAGGGATTTTGAGCACCTCCGGGGGTGGGGACTCCAAACCCCCTGGGCAGCCCCTTCCCATGCTTTACAGCCCTTTCCAGGCTGGAATTTCCCCAGTATCCAACCTGACCCTCCCTGGCTCAGCCTGAGGCCGTTCCCTCTCCTCCTGTCCCTTGTTCCCTGGGAGCAGAGCCCAACTCCCCCCCCCCCCCCCCCCCCCCCCGCGGGAGGGGGCCCCCCCCCCCGTCTCCCCCTTCTTGTCAGGGAATTCCAGAGGGAGAAGGTCCCCCCTGATCCTCCTTTTCCCAGGCTGAGCCCCCCCAGCTCCCTCAGGGCTTCTCCAGCCCCTTCCCAGCTCCCTTCCCGGCCCTGGACACGCTCCAGCCCCTCAGTGTCTTGTGAGGGGTCCAGAAGTGTCCCCTGGATGGGAGATGTGACCCCAGTCCCTGCCCTGCTCCTGCCGGACACTCCCCGGCTGCTCCCGGCTCTGGTTTGGGAGCCCCAATTCCTGCCTGTTCCATCCCTGCCTCCCCCTCTGGGCAGAGGGAAGGCCAGAGCAGGACTCCTGTCCCCTGTGACTGTCCCCTGCCACCACCTCGCGCTTGCAGTGACCCCCAACACCTCCTGTCCCTGCAGGAAGAGCTTCCCTTTCCTTTTTTCCCCTCTCCCTTCTTCCCTCTCCATCCCGCCATGATTCCCACACGGAGAAGGGTGAGGCCACTGGCTGATCCCAGTGTCCTGCTGGGATCCCCAGGATGGTTTTGGGCCCCCAGGGATGTCCCAGGGCTGCTGAAGAGGCTGAGAGGGAACAGATGCAGCTCTTCCCCCCCCCCTTCTATTTATCAGCTCAACACAAACACATGTGAAGCCTCCTGGGCAGCTCAGCCCATAAAAGCCAAACCCTCCAAACATTTCCAGGGATTTATCTGCATCCCAGTTGTGCTTTCTGTAAATATAGAACTCGGATTTTTAGTCCTTTTTTTCTCAGATGGACTGGAAATCCAGCTTTCCCCCCCCCCCTCGTTTGTGCCCTTAGATGGACCGAGGATCTCCCAGGCATGGAGTGCCTTCGGAGTCATCTCCCGGGCACTGGGAACACTCTGTGCTGCTCCTTGTCCTGCTCATGCGAGGAAAACATGGAAAACAAGGGTTCTGCCCCCCCCATGGCCTCACAAAAACCCTGCTCTGGCCAGGAGGGTCTCTCTCACACTGGTTTTCAGGAGCAGCTCAAACCTCTGGGTGTTGTCACCTCACTCTCTCCAGCTGTTGTCCACACAGTAGATCCCTCAGGGAGCTGCCATGGGGTCATTCCTGCTTTTCTCTTCCCCTTGGAGGGTTGTTTTGTCATCCCTGGGGGGTCCCAGCTCCTGCTCCTGCTGTTCTCCCCTCTCCTGATGGGGTTGAGGTGTTCCCAGAAATGCCCAGGGAGCCCAGAAAGACACAGCTTCCACTTCTGGGCAGCACCAGGTGACAGATATAAGGGATCTCCTGGATGTCACAGGATCCCTGAGGTTGGAAAAGCCCTCCAAGGTCACCTTGGAGTCCCCCCCTGTTCCCAATCCCCCCTTGTTCCCCAGCCCAGAGCACTGAGGGCCCCATCCAAACCTTCCAGGGGTGGGGACTCCAAACCTCCCTGGGCAGCCTCTGCCAGGGTCTGACCACCTTTTCCATGAAGAAATTCCTCCCGATGTCCCACCTGACCCTCCCCTGGTACATTTGGGGCCGTTCCCTTGTCCTGTCCCTGTTCGTGGGAGCAGATACAGACACTGTCCCCGTCCCCTCCTGCCTCTTGACAAACCACCCAGGACCTCCTGTGGGGACAAACAGGAACAACCCAACCCCTCTGGCTCCTTCCCAGGGCTGTGCCCAGTCTGGATATCCTGGATGTGATCCATGGGGGAATGCAGAGCCCAGCTCCATCCCCTCTGTGCCAGTGGAAGGACCCAAAGCTTTGCCCACTTCCCACCCCGGGACCCCTGGAGAGGCCCTGGAGGGATGTCCCCCCTGGACATCCAGTACCCCCCTGGAGGGCAGGAGTTGGGCAGAGCGACGTGTCCTGGACTGTTCTTCCCTGGGAGGGGGGAATGGAATTCCCAGAGGCTGCCCCATCCCTGGAAGTGTCCAAGGCCAGGCTGGATAAACTTGGAGCAGCCTGGGATAGTGGGAGGTGTCCCTGCCCAGGGCAGGGCTGGGACTGGATGGGCTTTGAGGTCCCTCCAACCCAAACCATCCTGGCATTCCAGGATTCTGGAGCCCCTCTGCTCTGGAGCCAGGCTGGGACAGCTGGGAATGTTCCCCTGGAGAAGAGAAGGGTCCAGGGAGACCTTGGAGCCCCTTCCAGGGCCTAAAGGGGCTCCAGGAGAGCTGGAGAGCTGGAGAGGGACTGGGGACAAGGGATGGAGGGACAGGACACAGGGAATGGCTTCCCACTGCCAGAGGGAGGGATGGATGTGATATTGGGAAGGAATTCTTGGCTGTGAGAGTGGTGAGGCTCTGGAATGGATTTCTCAGAGGACGTCCCATCCCTGGAAGTGTCCAAGGTCAGGTTGGAGCAGCCTGGGATAGTGGGAGGTGTCCCTGGGCATGGCAGGGGTTGGAATGGGATGAGCTTTGAGGTCCCTCCAACCCAACCCATTCCAGGATCCTCTGGACTCATTCTCCGAAGTCCATTCCCACCACAGCAATTTCCTGACGAGGGAAAAGGGCCCAGCCCAGGACATGGTTCAAAGGAAGGCAAGAGCTGGGAACTGGGAACTCTTGGGAGGCAGCGGGAACAGTCCTGGGATGTGGCCAGGCTGGGCTGGGAACACAAGAGCCGGGTTTAAGCAAACCTGAGTCAGGCCCAGCTTGGGGAGATGCCCCAGGAGCGACCCAAGCCCTGTACTCCCTGTCTGGGATCCCTGAGCCTGTCCCAGAGCTAAAGGCTTGGATTTCCCCCCATGTTTCCATGGAAAGATGACAAGCTTTGGGCATTAATGAGGATTTAAAGACTGGGAATGTGAAGTGAAATTACTGCCGTTGGTTTTCCCAGGGTGTTGAAGGACTCCCTGGGGAGGATCTTCCCTCTCCATGCAGGGAATTCCAGGGCCTGGATTAAAACCCTCCTGGCCCAGGCCACAAACCCCCACGAGTGAAAGGAAGGCAGGACTTTTCCCATGACATTCCCAAGGAGTTTGAAATCCTTCTCCATAGCAGCAAGACCCTCTGGGTCCAGCATCCCTCAAAAATGCTGGATTTGGATTAAATAATCCCCCTGAGGCCACAGGTGTTCCCTCTGCATCCAAACTAGGCCATGAGGAACCTGTCCAGCCTATGGAGCCTGAGAACACGGAGATATTCCCAGGAGCCTGCAGGGAGAAGGATCCATGGCTCTGGAGCAGGAGGGGCTGTTCCCTGCAGAGGAGGGAGCGGAATATCCCAGAGGAAGGGAAGTGTTGGAAGATCCCGGAGCCAGCTCAGCTCTTCCCACGGGAAGGGATTTCAGCCTCCAGGACACAGAAATACAGGAACCATCCACACTGGGCACAACTTCCATGGCATCCAGTGACCCCTGTCCAGAACCTTTCCCTCTGGGAAGCTGCTCCTGGATCCCATGGGAAGGGCCCCCCACAGTGGGAGGGTCCTGGCAGAAGGAGTGGGTTGGTGTCCCTGGAATGACCCCCCCCCCAGCAGGATGATGCTCCCTCACGGAATTCCTTGCATTTCCCAGCCATCCGTGCCTGGAATCAAATCCAAGCTGGCCCTGTTGGGAGGCAGGACTGGGAATTCTGGTGGGGTCGGGGCATCCTGGTGTCCTCTCCCTGCAGGGGAAGCTCAGGGGCTGTTTTTGGACAACACTCTCCAGAGGGATTTTGGGGGGTCCCGTGAAGGGCTGGGCTGGACTCGATGATCCCTGTGGGCCCCTTCCCACTCAGGATATTCCAGGATTCCACGAGGTGAGGGAAGGAGGCTCCATCCATTCCCAGGGAAGGTGGTGGTGCTGGAGAAGGGAGAGCACAGGGAGGGGCTCCATGTTTTGGGAGCCCCCTGGGCCCTGTGGGGATCCAAGGAGAGCCAAGGGCAGCAGCAGGTGGATTTTGTGGAATTCTTTGAGAAGGAAAAACCTCCTGCCGTGGATTTGGCAACTTCCAAGGAGAAACTGTCCACCAAACCACCTGGAATTTGTGGCTCATGTAAAGTTTGTGATCCTTCCCATGGGCTCTGCTCCTCAGAACCCTGGGAGGGTTCAGAGGTGACAAAATGCCACTGGGGAAGCTCATGGAATGATGGAATGGTTAGGGTTGGAAGGGACCTGAAGATCATTCCCTGAAGATCATCCTGGCAGGGACCTAAAGATCATTCCCTAAAGCCCATCCTGGCGAGACCCCCTCGGGATGGGGGTGTCTCCAGGGGGAATGTTTGCTCAAACAGGAGGGTTTTGTCACCAGGAGCAGGGGAAGGATGGGACAGAACCTGGCCAGACCCCCCAGGCCCCTTTCCTGTCCCAGTTCAGCCCCCAGGGAGCCCCTTCCCACGGCAGCTTTCCCTCCTCCGGAGGGAAATCCCAGGAATGATGTGAAGATTTCAAGGGACAGCAGGTCAGTTGTGCCCCAGGTAAATCATCCAGTGGTTAATCCTGGAATCCCAAAATGGTTTGGGTGGGAAGGACCTTCAATCCCATCCCATCCCACCCCTGCCCCAGGCAGGGACACCTCCCACTATCCCAGGCTGCTCCAGCCTGACCTTGGACACTTCCAGGGATGGGGCATCCTCTGGGAAATCCATTCCAGGGCCTCCCCACCCTCCCAGGGAAGAATTCCTTCCCAATATCCCATCTATCCCTGCCCTCTGGCTCTTTTATGCCACCATTCCCACTTCCCAGGGTGTTCCCAATCCCAGTTCCTCTCTCTCAATGCCTTTGCCTGTGACAGGAAAGAGCCACCAACTCCCAGAAATCCCCTCTTCCCTTATCTCCTGGGGAACACTCCTTCAGCTCCAGCTCCTGGGACACCTAGAGCTCCCCTCCCAGAGCTCCCTGGGCACTTCCAGAGGGAAGGAACCAGCCCAGGCTCCCCCTTGAGCTGGTTTTCCTTCCCCTCCCAATCCAAACTGGAGGAGGATGGATGGGGTCTCCAGGTTATTGAGGGGGTCCCTGGGGAAGTTTTTAAGGGTCTTGGGGGATCCTGGGTTGTCGATGGGGGGAGTCTCTGGGTCACTGGGGGGGATCTTGGGGGGTCCTGGGGTGTCCCGGGGGTCTCCAGGTCATTGGGGAGCCACTGGGACTGTTTTGGGGTCTCCAGTGACCCCAGACCCCCGGCTGAGGTGGGAAACCCAAGAACATGGGGGGTCTTGGGGGGCCCTGGGAGGGTCTTGGGGGGCCCTGAGAAGATCCTGGGGGTCCTGGGGGTCTCGGGGGTCCCTGGAAGGGTCCTGGGGGTCTCCAGGTCATTTGAGGGGTGTTTGGGGTGGGTCGGGGGTCCCCAGTGACCCCAGACTCGTCCCCATCTGGCAGCAAAGCCCCACCGGGGGCTGCCTTGCACGGGGGGGAAATTCCCCTCCCAGAGCTGGATTTTGGGATCATTGCCATGGGCTGCTGGTCCCGCCCCCATGTCCCGTGGGATCTGCCCGATCCCGGGGGCTGATCCCAGCTCCCGGCAGTGCCAGGAATGGGATTTTTCCCTTCCCCTCCACGGGCTGCAGTTCTGCCCCTCCAGCCCCTCCCACGCCTCGACCCTCAGCCTTGGCTTTGCCTTCCAAGGCCTGGAGCTCCCGAGCTCAGGGAAAAGCTTTTCCAGGTGCCCTTCCCACCTTCCAGGCCCTGCACCCTCTGCTGGGTGTCCCTCCTGCCTGTGCCACCCCTTCCCACATCCCGAATCCCCTCCCACAGCACTCTCGGGGATCTCCCAAATCGTGTTATGTTCTAACAGGCAATTTCCTCTTTTGTCCAAAAAAACCCCAACTTTCCTCCTTTCCTCCTGATTGTGAACACTTCCCTCTCCCAGTTCCCAGCCAATTCCTCATCTTCCAACTGTTCCAAGGGAAACATGAGCACGTGCGATGCCAAAACAAAGTGTCCCCCACCCGAAAAAGTGGCTTTTCCAGAGCCAATCCTAGGGATCGGCTGCGAACCAGTGCCCTCACTGGGGTAACTGGGGTTATCCTCGCTGGGAGAACTGGGGCCACACCACAGTGCTCCCCTTCCCAGCATCTCCTGCGGCACCTGCACTTCCCCACCGGGAAATCTTCCCGGGAATCAATCCCAGCCCGTGCCAGGAGGGACGGGGCTCTGCGTGTCCCCGGCCCACGCCAGGAGCCACATTTGGAAGGAGGCGGCTGTTCCTTGTCCTGGAGCCACGGGAACATCCCAGGCATCCCGGGACCAGGCTGGGGGAGTCGCTTAACCCCTTCCCAAACCTCCAGCTATTCCTCCTGCGGTGGGAATTTCCATTCCCCACATTTCAGGGGGAGAAGGGTCACTCCAAGCTGTGCTCAAGAGGAGCCTCCTCTGTAAACTCCAGAAAGACCAGGGAAGAGCCATTTCCAAGCGATCCCAGGGCAATTCCAGCTCAGCTAACCAGCTGGAAGACCTGGGTGGCCTGGAACAGATCTGGAATTAAAGAGGGATCCACAAAATCCTCGGATCTGCTTGTGCTGCCGACACCTCTCAGCCCCAAATTCCACCTGGGACACGAAACCTGCCCGTGAGCACCCGGATAAAGAGCTGGAAAGTCACAGCCTTTCCCCCCCTGGCTCAGCCATGGAAAACTAGGGAAACCAGCTGCTTCCCAGGCTCCCACACACGATCACATCCTGAATATTCTTAGTGCAGAGGTGAAGGAATGTGCCAGGGAGTGGGATTGGATCCCACTGAGGAGGCACAACAGGAGCAGAGGGACTGGCACGAAGCTCTCCAGCTCCAAACAAGCTCCCGAGGGATTTGACCAGCGCAGGAAAGGAGATAAATGGGCCCAAATCCAAATTAAAGGATGGATTTGAAACGAACAATAACCGGGAAACAAACGGTTTGGGGCCAAACCTGCTCCTTGATTCCCAGAAACTTTTTGTTCCACAAGAACCAGCGGTTGTTGGAGCTTTTGCACGAGGAGAACTGGAAGGACCGAGAGGTCAGTGGTGTCCAAAGGGGGGAAAAGAGGGAAAAATGCAGCCCACAGGATCACTGTCCCTGCACCTCCTGGGAATCCCATCTCCATTCCCATCCCATCTCCATCCCCAGCCCTGCCCAGGGATGTCAGAACAGGGACAGCAAGAAAATCCCTGGACACCAGCACAGCTTTGGCTTTGCAAGGAGCACCAGGATTATAGGGGAACACCAGGATTTTACAGGAACACCAGGATTTAGGGGAACGCCAGGATTTCAGGGACACCCTGTCCCCTCTGGGATGCCTGGACCACCCCCCTGGTCCCTCTGTGACAGCAGCTCCTCCCCAGCACAGCCTTTCCTGGGATTTGTGTTCCCCACCTCCTCTCTCCCTCAGCCCGGGGGGGTTCCAGGTGTGTCCCCCCTTTCCCAGAGGGATCGTGACTTACATCCACGGCCTGCTCCCTGCGCAGGACCCTCCTGGGCTCCCTGCCATGGTGGTTCAGCTCCGGGTCACAGTTTTGGGGGCCGGGGGAGGAGTTTTCCGCTTGGTTCTTCTCGGCGGGGCCGCTCCCCTCGGTGTCCACCACGTCCAGCTCCTTCTCCAGCTCCTCCATCTCCTCCGGGGACAGCGTGGACAGCAGGTTGTCGATGTCCGGGTCCTCGCTGACCTGGCGCCGGTACTTGGCCACCTTGGACATCTTGGCCCTCTGGCGAGACACGGTGGCGGTTTTGGGGTTCCCAAGGCAGGAGAGAAAAAATCAGAAGCCGAAGCTCCCGAAGCTGCTTCCCGGGGGGCAGCAGGTGCTCAAGTGTTAAATCCCGGCGGCTCTCCTTGGTTTTCCAGAGGGGACAACCCGGGGCTGGCCAATGCCGGGGTCCGGCGGCGGTTCGGGAGCCGGGAAGCCAATGGAGCGGGCGGGAGGCGGGGAAGGGGGGAGCGGGGGAGCCTGAAACCCGAGGACATTCCAGGGAAGCGGCCAGAGCCGCATGCCCAAATTTAGTGCGGAGCATTTCGCCTTTTAAAGGCAATGGGCCAACCCGGGGGAAAACAGGGAAAAACGCGCCGCGGGCAGGAGCAGGATGGGGGGAGCAGCCCGCGCCAGGGGGGCTTCCAAAGCGGGGAGGGTGGCTACCGAGTGCTGGGGACATGCTCTGCTGGGACAGGGACAGCTCCTGCCGGGACGGGACACGGAGCAGCCGCTCCAGAGCGAGTTTTCCTCTCTATCCCTCTGTGCCACTAACACACAGATTTTTGGGAATGAGGGGGAGGTGGTGATGCTGGGGCAGACTGGTTTTCTTGGGAAGGATGGAGGCACTGGAAGCGAGTGCTCCTGCTGGATCTGACCCTGACACCATCCCTGGGCTGGGCTTTACCAGAGCTCCTGCAATTCCCAAACCTCTGCTGGATCTGACCCTGGAACCATCACTTGGTTTGTATTTTATCAGAGCTCCTGCAATTCCCAAAGCTCTGCAGGATCTGACCTGACACCATTCCTGGGCTGATTTATCAGAGCTCCTGCAATCCCCAAACCTTTGCAGGGTCTGACCTGACACCATCCCTGGGCTGGGCTCCATCAGAGCTCCTGCAATTCCCAAAGCTCTGCAGGGCTGCTCCTGCAGCTCCCCTTCCTCCCATCCTGCCCTTGCCAAGCCTCAAGACCTCCCTCCTTCTGCACAGCCCCAATTCCTGCTCCTGCTCTAGGCAGTGCCCTCAGCCTGGGCTTTGCCCTGTGGCACCGACTTTCCATCTCCCTAATCCATAGGGAAGCTCCCCCGACCCTGGGAGTTCTCCCAGACTCTGAGTTTTCAGGCAGCTTTTCCACCATCCACTATCCTGCCATTTCATCCCTGTTTCCTTCATCCTTTATCACTCTCCTGAGGTTTCTTGCTCCCAGGCCTCTCCCTGCTCATCCAGGTAAGGAGCCCTTTGGTCTTCCTGGGTAAAAAAGCTCTCCTAAGATTTTCCTGCCCCTCTCTGCCCGTGTCCCTGTCCCAGATCCCCCCCTGAGCACAGTCAGTGAGGGCTCCAAGTGATTCTCCAACCCAGACATTCCCCATCCGGACTGGAAATGCAGATTCCCGGTGCATTCCAGGCTTTTCTTTATCTCCAGCCATGGCTCCTGCTCATTCCCTTCCTGTGATTCACCAGCAGGGCTGAGATTTTTTCCAGATTGGAGAAGGAACTGTTGGCTCTGGTTTCCAAGTGCACAACCCTAAACATTGTCCTCTTGGATCCCATCCCACCTCATCCCAGCGTTCCTGTCTCCCTGATCCCACAACCCTCATCTTGGAGCTCATTTGCATCAGGAGGGACAAGGCCAGTCCCTTCCCCTTCTGGTCCCATGGAGTCCTGGTTTGGGTTGGAGGGACCTCAAAGCTCATCCAGTCCCAGCCCTGCCATGGGCAGGGACACCTCCCACTATCCCGGGCTGCTCCAACTTTATCCAACCTGGCCTTGGACACTTCCAGGGATGGGGCATCCTCTGGGAAACTGATTCCAGAGCCTCCCCACCCTCCCAGGGAAGAATTCCTTCCCAATATCCCATCTGACCCTCCCTGTGGCAGTGGGAAGCCATTCCCTGTGTCCTGGCACAGTTCCCGATGGAGAGTCCCTGACCAGCTCCCTTGGCTCTTCTCCCCTGACCCTTCAATGGCTGTGCCGGGGCTGAGGGCAGTGGAACCCCCAGGAATGGGACATTTGGGGGCCGTCTGGTGCCTTCTTTGCTGGAAGGAGCCAAAGGAGTGTCCAAACCCCCCGCCCCGGAGCTCTCTGTGGTCCTGCCCGGTCCCTTCCCAGCACATACGGAAAGTCTGGGAGAGAACCTGGACTTACAGGTGCTGGGATGGACAAGGGCTGCAGCAAGGAATCACCTCCCTGAGGAGGGCTGGGCCAGTGTGGGAACTCTTGGAGAGTCATGGAATTATTGAGGCTGGAAACCTCCCCCCAAGACCACTGAGCCCAACCATCAACCCACCCCCAGCACTAAAACTGTCCCCAAGTGCCACAGCACACATTTTTTTGGACACTCCCAGGGATGGGGACTCCAAACCCCCCTGGGCAGCCCCTTCCAATGCCTGAGCGCCCTTTCCATGCTGGAATTTCCCCAATATCCACCTGACCCTCCCTGGCTCAGCCTGAGGCCGTTCCCTGGCTCCTCCTGTCCCTTGTTCCCTGGGAGCAGAGCCCAACCCTGCCCCCGGCTCCCCTCTCCTGTCAGGGAATTTCAGAGGGAGAAGGTCCCCCCTGAGTCTTCTTTTCCCAGGCTGAGCCCCCCCAGATCCCTCAGGGCTTCTCCAGCCCCTTCCCAGCTCCCTCAGTTCTTCTGCTGCTCCAGCCCCTTCCCCAGCTCCATCCCCTTCCCTGGACATGCTCCAGGCCCCCAGTGTCTCGTGAGGGGCCCAGAAGTGCCCCCGGGGTGGAGGTGTGACTCCAGCAGTGCCCAGCACTGGGAGTGAAGTCCCAGCACTTTCAGGAGAGTGGGAAGAGCTGCTCCCAAGGCTCCAGCGCTGGGAGAGGCCAAGATTTCCCACTTTTCCCATCTCCCCTCTGTGGCCAAGGCAGAAGCCAGAACAGCATTTCCTGGTAACCCCAAAAATTACGTCACCCCCTGCCCCCACCTTAAATCAGGCCAAACATACCCCACCAGGGGCTGGGATGGAATTCCCAGAGAAGCTGTGGCTGCCCCAAACCTGGAAGTGTCCAAGACCAGGTTGGAGCAGCCTGGGATAGTGTGAGGTGTCCCTGCCCAGGGCAGGGTGGGACTGGGTAGGCTTTGAGGTCCCTCCAAGCCAAACCATTCCAGGATTCCATTATCTGAGCACTTCTGCAGCTTTGGGAGCTCCCTGGAGGCTGCTGGACATATCCAAAGGGTTTGGAATGTACCCTTTCTGTTTTCATTTTGCTCCTGAAGAAATCTTAGGAGGTGCAGACACACCCTATAAGAATGGAATATTCAACCTGGAAATCATCGTTCCTGAGAGGTAAATGGGCAGCAGCATCTAGCTTGGATTAATTGGGATGAAATCCTTTCCTAGGAGGGTGGGGAGGGGCTGGGATGGAATTCCCAGAGGCTGCGCCATCCCTGGAAGTGTCCAAGGCCAGGCTGGACAAACTTGGAGCAACCTGGGCTAGTGGGAGGTGTCCCTGCCCATGGCAGGGCTGGGACTGGATGGGGTTTAAAGTCCCTCCCAACCCAAACCAGCCTGGAATTCTCTGACAGAGATATTTAGGATTTTCCACAGCCAAGCATTCCCACAGTTACCAACTGTGAGGGACTGGGACGGAATTCCCAGAGGCTGCCCCATCCCTGGAAGTGCCCAAGGCCAGGCTGGACAAACCTGGACGGGCGGGAGGTGTCGGTGCCCGAGGCAGGGCCGGGATCCCATCCCCTCCCCCCGCCCTCCCCTCACGCCGCCATTTCAGGGCCTGTCAATCAACGCTCAGGCCCCTCCCCTCGGTCCCGCCCCGCGCTCTCCATTGGGCGGCGCTGGGCGGGCTCAGCCAATGGCGCGCGGGGAGGCGGCGGGGCCGGGGCAAGATGGAGGAGTACGCGAGGGAGCCCTGGTGAGGAGCGGGGGGGAGCGGACCGGGCCCGGGATCGGACCTGGGACCAGGATTGGGATCACGAGCGAGCCCAGGAGTGGGATCGGGCCCGGGAAGGGGCGGGAGCCACTCGCTGTGCTGGGGGCGGGTGTGACCTTGGCGGGGCCCCCTGAGGGAGGCAGCGGCGGCCGCGGGTCCCGGGCAGGTCGGAGCCCGTCTGTGCCGAGCCCCGCGGAGCCGCCGGAGCTCCCGGGGGAACCGGCGGGACCCGCGGCTCGAGCGGCTCAGGGGCCTGTGGGGGCCGCAAAGGGCGTTGCTTTGGGCCCTGCGCCCTCCCCCGGCCCCGGCACCGCCCCCGGCCTGCCCGCGGCCGCCTCTCGTGCTCGGTGCCCTCCTCATCCTCAGCCCCTTCATCCACAGCCTCCTCAGCCTCCCCTAAGTCTTCTTTCGTCCTCGGCCCGCTCATCCTCAGTCTCCCCAACCTCTTCCTCGTCCTCATTGCCCCCCTCAGCCTCAGCCCCCCCATCCACAGCACTGCTTCATCCTCAGCCTCCCCTCATCCCCCAGCTCCCCCAGCCGCTCCCAGCCCCCCTGAGCCCCCCAGCCCTCCCTGGCAGTTCGGTGCTGTCCCTGTGGACTTCCACAGCCACATCAGTGGCAGCTCAGAGGTTTTATTTGCAGCAATAAAAGGTTTAAATGCAAACTCGGGCTCAGGGTTGCAGAGTCCTGAGCAGCTTTATCAGCATGGGAAGGGACCTGGGACAAGGGGTGGAGGGACAGGACAAGAGGAATGTCTTCCCACTGCCAGAGGGAGGGTTAGATGGGATATTGGGAAGGAATCCTTCCCTGGGAGGGGCTGGGATGGAATTCCCAGGGAAGCTGTGGCTGTCCCATGCCTGGAAGTGTCCAAGGCCAGGTCGGAGCAGCCTGGGATGGTGGGAGATGTCCCTGCCCATGGCAGGGGGTGGCACTGGATGGGATTTAAGGTCCCTTCCCACCCAAACCATCCTGGAATTCCATGGTTGCGCTCAGCTCTGCAAACAGAGACCTGAGGCTGTTCCTGAGGCTTTTCCCAAACTTTGCCAGTCACTCTGTTACCACGTGTTAACTTTCTCCATGAGAGTCAACCCTGGCTTTTCCACAGCACAAATTCTGGGACACGAGCAAAATAAATTGTGTTTATTGATAGTTTGCCGTGGGCTCCAGCTAATCCCAGAATCCCGAGGTTGGAAAAGCCCTCCCAGCCCATCGAGTCCGAGCTGCGCCCGATCCCAGCCCAGAGCACTGAGTGCCACATCCTTGGACACCTCCAGGGAGGGGGACTCCAAACTTCCCTGGGCAGCCCATTCCAGTGCCTGACCACTTTTTCCATGAGGAAATTCCTCCTGATGTCCATCCTGAGCTTCCCCTGGCATGGGCTGAGGCTTCTCCCTTACCCTGTTGCTGTGTGGGGCTGTCGAGGTCCCCTGTGTCCTGGCCCTTTATCCAACCCCAGCAGCTGCTCTGCCTGGGCTCAGGCTGCTTCTCTGGGGAGAAAAGGCCCCTTTGTTTATCTAGACTCCAATCCCAGTGGTTTTCCAGCTCTTTGGAGAGCTGCAGGATTCCCTGGGGCTTGGAGGGATAAGTGGAGTCCTGGCCTCTGCCCTGCTGTCTCTGAGCAATCCCTGGTGCTGTGAGGAGCAGGAACCTGACCTCATCTCCCACATCCCTTCCCTGCAGAGTCAGGGGAACAATTCTCTGTAACATTAGGCTTGGAGAGAAGTGGTAAATTAATAATGGAATAATCTCTTTTCCTCTCCTCTGCTCCTTCAGCAGGTCAGGCAGTGCTCGGGCTTGGCAGGGCTGTGGGTCAGCCCTGAGGGAAGGGGACTGTGCTGGCATCAAAGAGGGGCTCTCTCCTTTAAAAGCTGCTCAGGCTTGGGGAGGAGTTTAAGATGAAAATGAAGAACCCAAAAGGCAACAGCTAATGAGGTTAAAGAGTGGAGGGGAGCCTTCCATGATTGGGGGCTCGTTAATGAGGCTGTGATTTGGTTAATTGGAATGCCTTGACTTTGTGGGTAAGAGAAGCCCACTCCACATAATCCATTTAGATTTCCAAAAGGTTTTTTAAGGAGATCACTGAGTTAAGGAAGGGGGAGAGTTGGGGTGAGATGTTTTATTCATAACAGAGGAGATCAAAACCTGCACTGGGAGACCTGAGAACAAAACAGCAGAAAATCCCTGGGAAGGAACACTTGAGTTGCTTTTTATCTTGCCATCTCTGACAGCAGTGTGCCTGGAACCTTTTCCTGGGCATTAAGAGCAGGAAGGAGAGGAAGGAAAATAAACTGAATTATTGAATTTGGTCAGGGGTGGAGGGGGTCGTGAGGAGGTGAGATGGGATGAGAGCAGGGCACAGAAACAGAATGGGAGGAAGGATAAAATCCATGGGGTGGGGATGGGATCTGGATGGGGGTGGCACTGGGGACAAGCCAGGGTGCCCAAGCCAAGTGTCCCCTGTGCCCACAGGAGTGCCCTGGGTCAGGGGTGCAGGGAGGGAGAGATCCCAAAGTAAGTCATGGGCAGGAGGAGGGACTGCAAATCAGAGGGTGTTTGCAGGGAAAAAACACCCTGGGACAAAGTCTGCAGGACGGGGGGCTGGGACAGAGGAGAGGTTTGTCACTGCTCAGCCCTTCCTTGGCCTCAGCCCCTCCTCATCCACAGCCTTCCCTCATCCAGGGACTCCCGTCATCCTCAGTTCCCCCCCATCCTCAGCCCCCTCCTCATCCTCACCCCCTCCTCGCTGGGTGCTCTGGAGGAGGGTTGGGGTCCGTGTCCCCACAGGCAGGAGCTGTGGGGATCCTCAGGGACACCCCCATTCCCAGAGAAACCAGAAATCCCTGATCCTGCCATGGGGGTCACCTTTGGGACCCTGACTGGTGTTGGAGCTGAGTTTTCCTGCAGTTCCTGACTCTTGGCAGTGCAGGAGTTAAATCCCCTGTGCTGGGCTGGAACATTTGGCTGCAGGATGAAAAAAACCCCAAGGAGTTTGTTATTTTGTGCTCTGGGATCACCCAGGGACAACAGGGGTTATTGGCAGCTTAGGCCTGGCCTAGTGTAGGAACTGGGTTTAGTGTCACAAGGCTCCAGTGCTGGGCAGAGATTCTGAGCCCCAAAGTGAGACTCACCTGCCAGGGCTGACGGTGTTCCCAGCAGGAAGGGGCTCCTGCGCAGGATTCTGGAGCAGGAGTTGTGGCTGCTGCTCCTCTGGGAGCTGTGTTTGGTGGGAATGGACTTCAAGGATCCAGGATGCACCAGGAAAAACCGTCCCAGCCTAACAAAGCTGGCTTGGAAGTCTCAGTTAAATAAGCAGAGCTGATGAGAAGTGTGAGGGATTCAGGAAAAGGGAATCTCAGGGAATTTGGCCCTTCAGTTTTCCATAGAACTGGACAAGAGTGGGATCAGGGAATGTGATGGACGTAGGGCAGAGCTGGAATTCTGCACTTTTCTATGATGGAAATATGTCTCTGTCTTCTGTGGGCAGTGGGGGAAAGTTCAGGAGTGTGGGAAATTCTGGATATTGGATCCTTCCTGCTCCAGGGACGTTGGGAGGGGGGATGAAATGGCAAAGTTGGGTTGGTTTGCTGCAGTATTCCCTGGGTTTTGTTGGATGTGGGACAGTATTTGCTGCAGTATTCCCTAGGTTCTGTTGGAATTGGGGCGGATCTCCACCCCAGTCCCGGCAGGGCCTGGGCGCTGCCCTGTCCCAGCCCTTTCCCAGGCTGGCATTCCCCATTCCCAGGCTGGCATTCCCCATTCCCACCCCGTTGTTCCCGCAGTCCCTGGAGGATCGTGGATGACTGCGGAGGGGCCTTCACCATGGGGGCCATCGGAGGGGGGATCTTCCAGGCCATCAAGGGCTTCCGGAATTCTCCAGTGGTGAGTGAAGTCCTGCCCTTCCCAGGGAATGTGGGAGCCAAGGGGAAGGAGGAACATCAGGGGATGGGGCTGATCCATGACCGTAATCCAGGCCAGGAGGGGGCTGTCCCAGCTCGGGGTCCCATCTCCTGGCTCAGAGCTCTGCCTCCCCTGGAGAATTCCTTAGTTACCCTTATTCAGTCAGGACCAGTTTTGGTACCATTTTAACTTGTTTTATTTAATCCTTACCATTTTATTATCTTTTTTTAAATCCTTACCATTTTTTTACCATTTTTATTTAATCCTTACCATTTTTGTTACCATTTCATTAACAATTTTTATTTAATCCTTACCATTTTATCACAATTTTTAATTTAATTGTTACCATTTTATTACCATTTTTTATTTAATCCTTACCATTTTTGTTCCCATTTCATTAACAATCCTTTAAATCCCATGGAAATGGGGGGAAATGTGTTCAACTGTAACTCTGGCACATTTGGTGCTGGGCTCTGCAAGGCTCAGCTCCGGGTTTAAAGCTCAGGAACAAGAACTGAATATCCCAACTGAACGCCTGAGTTTGGGACAGGTGGTTGGATTGCTGGGAAAACGGGAATGGGGAACAAAACCGAAGACATGAATAAAAAACCAATGAAAGAGGTGGAAAAACAAGAGCCAAAAATGTGGTTTAATGTGGTTTTACTGCCCCTTCTGGTCCCCACCTGGGCTCCGGATCCTCCCCGGAGCCTGGAATTGCTGCCTGTGCCTGCCGGGAATGTGGGATTGCACAGATAACTGGGAATGGGTTGGGACCTCCCGGGTTTACTGGGGTGTTTCTCTCTCGCAGGGCGTGAGCCACCGGCTGAGGGGCAGCCTGACCGCCGTCAGGACCAGGGCACCGCAGCTCGGGGGTAATTAGTGAAGGGGTTAATTGGCAGTGCACTGGAATACCTGAGTTCGGGAACTGGAGTTAGTAATTTAAATTTATCTAATGAGTTAATGGAAATTGCATTTAAATACCAAGTTTCGGAATTTGATTTATTAAATTAAATTCATTAAATGAGTTAATTTAAATTGCATTTAAATAACCAAGCCTGGAAATTTGATTTATTACATTAAATTAATTTAATTCATCGTTGATTAACATATAATTAATTAGTAATTATTATTTAATAATATTTAGTAGCTAATATTACTATTTAATATAATTAATTTAATTATTTCCCTGTTTTCCCAGGGAATTAAATTATTTTAATGAATTGATTTAAATTTCATTTAAATAACCAAGTTTGGGAATTTAATTTCTTAAGTTAAATTAATTTAATGTATTTATTTAATTCATTATCAATGAATATATAAATAACAAATAATTAATGCTTAATAATATTTAATAATTATTTAAAAAATAATCGATTAATAGATAATATAATTCATTTAATTCATTCCCTGATTTCCCAGGGAATTAATTTAATGAATTGATTTAAATTTAATTTAAATTTCTGAGGTTGGGAATTTAATTCATTAAACTAAATTAATTTAATGAGTTAATTTAAATTACATTTAAATTCCCAAGTTTGGGAATTTAATTTATTCAATAAATTAAATTAATTAATTTAATGAGTTAATTTAAATTTCATTTAAGTTCCCGGGTTAATTATGTGTGGGGAGCAATCCCTGGAATGACAGGGTGGGAATTCCCCCTTTTCCAGTGATTTTAGCTGCTCTGGGTGGGTTGGGGTCTGCATTCCCTGGTTTATGGGGGAAACATTCCTTGGTTTCCAAGGAGGCATTCCCTGGTTTCCGGGGTGCCATTCCTGGGTTTTCCCCCCAATCCCGGCTGTTTGCACAGGGAGCTTTGCCGTGTGGGGAGGGCTCTTCTCCATGATCGACTGCAGCATGGTCCGGATGAGGGGCAAGGAGGATCCCTGGAATTCCATCACCAGCGGAGCCCTGACCGGAGCCATTTTGGCCGCACGGAGTAAGAAACTGGGAAAATCCCTCAAAACCCCCAAACATCCCAGTTCCCGTGGCAGGGTGTGGGACACCCTCACTGGGATCTGCTGCCCACTGGAAAATCACCCAAGACTTCCCTGCTGGGCTCAGGAAAGGAATTCCCGGGTTCCCAAAGGTTCCTGGTGTTCCTGGGAGGGGGGAGTTGCGCAGGAATTATCCCTTAATGAATCCCTGAATTGATGGGAAGTCACTGCTCCAGGTCTGCTTTTGGGAGAGATCCAAATGCACAGGGAGGGAGGGGAGGGGCTGGAATTCCCAGAGGAGCTGTGGCTGCCTCATCCCTGGAAGTGCCCGAGGCCAGGCTGGAGCAGCCTGGGATGGTGAGAGGTGTCCCTGCCCAGGGCAGGGGTGGGACTGGATGAGATTTGAGGTCCCTTCCCGCCCAAAGCAGGATTTTGGGAATGTCTAACATGGAACCACTGCAGCCAAAAGTCCAAGGTGTGTTTGTGCTTCCCATTCCAGACGGGCCCGTGGCCATGGTGGGATCCGCTGCCATGGGAGGGATTCTCCTGGCGCTCATCGAGGGAGCGGGAATTCTGCTGACGAGATTCGCCTCCACCCAGTTCCCCAACGGTGAGGAGCCGGCACAGGGGGATCCCAGGGATCGGCCTCTTCCAGCCAGCACTCGAATCCCAGAGGGAATCTGGCAGTTCCTGGGGCTCTGGAAAGCCAGGGAGACCCCTGGGATATCATCGGCTCCTTCTGGGTTGCTCCAAGCCCCGTCCAACCTGATCCAGGGCACTTCCAGGGAAGGGGCAGCCACAGCTTCTCTGGGAATTCCATCCCAGCCCCTCCCCACTCTCCCAGCCAGGAATTCCTTCCCAATATCCCATCCAACCCTCTGGCAGAGGGAAGCCATTCCCTGTGTCCTGTCCCTCCATCCCTTGTCCCCAGTCCCTCTCCAGCTCTCCTGGAGCCCCTTTAGGCCCTGGAAGGGGCTCCAAGGTCTCCCTGGAGCCTTCTCTTCTCCAGGGGAACATTCCCAACTCTCCCAGCCTGGCTCCAGAACACATTTTGGCAGCCCAGGGAAGGTTTTGGAAGCCCAGAGCAGGTCCTGGCAGCCCAGGGCAGGTCCTGGCAGCGTGGGTGTGGGAGCCCCGGGTGCAGGAGCTGATAAAGTCCTGGCAGACCCAGATAACCCATTTCCAGGAAGGCTGAGGGGTTTTCCTTTCCCTGAACTTCAAAACCCACATTCCTTTTTTTTTTTCCCAAGTAAAACAGGAGCTGGGGTGTCAGTTGGGTTGGTGACTGTGGGAATGCCTGGCTGTGGAAAATCCTAAATATCTCTGTCAGAGAATCGCAGGATGGTTTGGGTTGGAGGGACCTTCAATCCCATCCAGTCCCACCCCTGCCCCGGGCAGGGACACCTCCCACTAGCCCAGGCTGCTCCCAGGTTTCCCAGCAGGGAGAGGGAACCCTTTCTAGGCCCCTCAGTGCCCTGGAGGTGCCCTCAACCCCTCTGAGAAGGTTTAACCCCAGGGATAAAGGAACCACTGGAATGGAACAATTGTGGATTCAGCTTCCCAACCCAGTGCTGGGGGGAGCAACTGCCAGAGGGTTAGATGGGATTTTGGGAAGGAATTCCTCCCTGTAAGGGTGGGGAGGGGCTGAGATAGAATTCCCAAAAAAGCTGTGGCTGCCCCATCCCTGGGAGTGTCCAGGGCCAGGTTGGAGCAGCCTGGGATGGTGGGAGGTGTCCCTGCCCAGGGCAGGGGTGGGACTGGATGGGATTTGAGGTCCAGGATTCCAGGATTCTGTGAAACCTCTGACAGTCTTTGTGAAACTCAAACCAGGCTGGGATTGGGGATTAATTTCCAGGGGGATTTATCTGAACCAACCCACTGTTTGCAGGAGGAATCTCCTGCCTTTTGGGATTGATTTGCTTCTCCTCTCCCTCTCCAGGCCCGCAGTTGTCCGAGGATCCCTCCCAGCTCCAGCCCCCCCCATTCAGCAACTATCAACAGTACCAGTGAGGGGCCTGGGAGCCCCGGGATGGGATGGGATGTCCCTGCTGGAGCTCCAGGATGGGATGTCCCTCCCCTCCCCCTCCCAGGAACACCTGCAGCACTTCCCAGAGCTCAGGAGAACTTTTAGGAGATGACAAATCTATTTATTCCCAATAATTCCCATCTGTAATGTTACACATGGGCTGGAATTACAAGGAGGTTTGAGACATGGAGCACACGGAGTCTTGTCATCCTTGAGACGCTGAAAGTCTTGGAGTCTCCTCTGGGATGTGGCACCTGCAGCTGGAATTTCAGCCTGGATTTGGGGTGTGGGGCTAGAGGGGGAAGTGTTGCACCTTCATTCCTGCTGCCAGCACAGCCTCAGCTTCCACTGGGATCCCAGTTCCAGCACCTGCTCCTGGCTTTGTCCCAACTCCTGCCGGGGAGGCCCTTCCCTGCTCCAGCAGTTACAGTCCCTGCCCCATCCAGGTTTGCTGGGGCAATTCCTGACCTGGGTCAGTCCCTGTTGATCCTTGCCAGGGGCTGATCCAACATCCTGAAAGCCTCGAGGAACATCGGAGCAACTTTGTGGCTTCTCCTCTGCCCAGGGAGGAGCAAACGGAGCCAGAGCTGAGAATGGGAAAACTGAGGGTTGTTGGACCCTGGGAACGTTGGCAGAGGGTTGGACAAAGTGTGTGAGATCCTGCTCATCCTGTGTCCTCGAGAGGGACACTTCCCTCCCTCCTGCCTGTCCCACAGCCAGCCCAGGACTCCAGGGCTTGGCTCTCATCCCTTGGAGCTGGGACAGGGCTGCAGGATCAGCTGGGCTGAGCCTGAGTGGGACAGGGGGTGCAGGATCAGCTGGGCTCAGCCAGGGTAGGACAGGGATGCAGGATTAGTCAGGCTCAGCCCAGGTGGCACAGGGCCAGGTGCCCAGTGGCTGTGGTGGCCCTGCCCACGCTCGTCCCTCAGCCCTGCCACAAGCAGTGGCCTTCAGCTGCCTGAGCTGGGCTTTACTGAGCTGGGCTCTGCCCCTCAGTGGTCTCTGAGCCCCACTCAGGGCCCTGCCCAGGCTGTGCCCCCTCCTGCCCCTGATCCCAGAAGGAATTTCTCCCCCAAGGCTGACCCCGCCAGGGGGGTTTTTCCCACCCCATCCCCACCACAACCCCCCAGAATTCCCAGTTAATCCCAGTTTATTGGCTCAGTCTAGACCCCCCTGCCCCACTCTGGGGGTGCCGGAGCCCCCCACGCCCCTTGAGCAGCTGCTTCTGTCCCCCCCCAGGGGGTGGCACAGAAAGGGTGACACAGTGACAGGCCCGGGTGACACTGATCCAGTGACCTTTTATTGTCTCTACAGCAGCTCTGATTCCCAGACCAGCCCCCCCGCCCCTCCTGGCCGAGGGGCTGCCTTTAAAGCTCGGTTTAAATATTAAATACCCTCCTTTCTCTTTACATGGTCAAAGAAAAACCAAACCGAAAAAAAGGACAATTAAAACATTTTAAATTACACACTCTGTGCCCCGGGAGCTGCCCTGGGAGCCGCAGAATTCCCGGGGGGATATGTGGGGTCGGTGAGGGGCGGGATGTGCTCGGCTGGACAGGAACAGCAGCTGCTCCCTGTGCTGGGGGAGCCCCCAGTGCAGCTAAACCCAGCCTGGGGGAACCCCCAAACCCGCCCAGACCCCACTGGGGGGAGGGGGTGAAGATTTGGTCGACAACTTTCCTAAAGGATTTATCCGTTTCTTTAAAAAAAACAAACCCAAAGAACAACAAAAAACCCCCACCAGCAACCCCCAAACCCAGTTTTTGAGTCTTCCTTGGATCTGAGCAAAGACAAAAAGAGTTTAAAAAGCACTTGAGGAAAGCTTGGACTAAAAGCAGGCGGTGCCCTCAGAGCAGGGAGTCATCCGTGCACCCCCCTTCCAGCCCATAGCGGAATTCCTGCAGGTTGGACACCCCGTAGAAGTGGACAAAGGCTGCAGCCACCACCAGCACGTGGAAGATCTGATGGGACTGGAACTGGGGGGGAGGAAGCCCTTTAGAGCAGAGCAAATCCCCCGTTTCCAACCCAAATTTAACCCACTTTCCACCAATTTCACCATTTTCTTCTCCAAATCCCCTGATTTTCCTCCAATTTCCTCTGTTTTCCCCCGATTTTTGCCCGACTTCCCCAGGTGAGATCTCCCCAAAAAGGGCCACAGAAACACCAGGAACTCCTTCTCCTCCCCCTCACTGCTCTGGGACTGGCACAAGGACAGGGACACAGGGACAGGGGACACAGGGACAAGGACACAGGGACAAGGACACAGGGACACAGGGCCTGTGCTGGCACGGGGACAGGAGTCACAGGGGGCACCAGGAGCTGCTCCTCGCTGCCCCAGGACTGTCCCATCCCACTCTCCCAGCGCCGTCCCCACCCCGCCCCGACCCCCCAGTGCCCCCCTCAATGCCCCCCATACCTGTGGTGCCCCCCTC
>NW_016690439.1:543180-548130 GCF_001604755.1 Lepidothrix coronata
CCCCCCGTGTGCCCCCCAGCCCCCGACTCACCCAGATGTCGAACTTGCCCGGGAAGAAGCGCTCGGGCACGCGGGCGGCGTAGAGGGCGGCGCCCGTGATGTACATGACGGCCATGAGAAAGAACCAGCCCATCTGCCCCACCGTGGTGGCCTTCACGAAGCCCTCGGCGATGGTGAAGTGCAGGGTGGGCACCACCCCGCTCAGCCCCAGCCCCAGGAACACCCCTGGGTGCCCAGAGTGGCGTCAAGGCACAGCCCCAGAACCCCCAGCCCCCGTCCCACGCCAGGGAACCTCCTCCCAGGGGAGATCCCTCTCCTCCAGAGTCCTGGAATGGCCCAGCTGGGAGGGACCCCTGAGGGCCAAGGGCAGCTCCAGCCACAACAACCCCCCCTGTCCCTGAGAGTGTCGGCCAAGCGCTCCTTGGACCTCTCCAGACACTCTCTGAACTTCTCCAAACTCTCCTCCAACTTCCCCAAACATTCTTTGAACTTCTCCAAACGTTCCTCAAACTTTTCCAAACTCTCCTTAAGCTTCTCCAAACACTCCTTTGAATTTGGCCAAACGCTCCTTGAACTTCTCCAAACGTTCCTCAAACTTCCCCAAACGCTCCTTGATTTTATTCAAGGATGAAGTGCAGCTCCAGACCCTGCACAGGACCAGACCCAACAACCCTCCCCATCCCTGAGAGCGTTGGCCAAACGCTCCTTGGCCTTGGCCAGATGTTCCTCAAACTTCTCCAGACATTCCCTAGACTTCTCCAAACTCTCCCTGAACTTCTCCAAACGCTCCCTGACCTTGGCCACTCCTTCTGGCACTGATCCTTCCTCAAACAGGGATCTAGAACTCCCCAATCCCTCCATCTTCCCCCCAGTTTTCCCCCAAATTTCCCCAATTTCTCCCTAATTTCCTCCACTTTCCCCCCAATTTCCCCCATAATTCCCCCAATCTCTCCATCTCTCCCTAATTTCCCCCCAAATTTCCCCATTCCCCCTGATTTCCTCCATTTTCCCCCCAAAATTTCCCCAATTTCCCCCAATCCCTCCATCTTTCCCCCAATTTCCCCCCAAGTTTCCTCAATTTCTCCCTGATTTCCTCCATATTCCCCCCAAAATTTCCCGTTTCCCCCAATCCCTCCATCTTTCCCCTATTTCCCCCCGATTCCCCCATTCCCATTCCCCACTCCCCACACCCCATTCCCCACTCCCCATTCCCCATTCCCACACCCCATTCCCCATTCCCACCTGCCCGTGTCTGCCGGTGCTTGGGGGTGGCAAATCGGTCCCACTGGGCCACGATGATGGCGGAGATTCCCAGGACACAGACGATGGAGAGGTAGATGAGCCTCGGCTGGGGGGAGCAGTAGAAGGAGTAGTAGAGCCAGGGCACGAAGCTGCCCATGATCAGCAGCGCGATTCCCGAGTAATCCAACCTGGAACGGCACAGGGAACTCCCCTGGAGCCACCGGCACTGGGAGAGGGGGAATGGGGGGTGGGCCCCACTGGGATGGGGGGCCTGGGAATGTCAGGAGGGACGGGAAGGGATCTGGAGACTCCAACCCCCCGGATTTATGCCCATGGATTTCTGCTCCTGCTCTGAGGACCCATCCTGGCGCTTAGACGTGTCCCCAGGGAACACCAGGACACTCCAACGGGTCTGCCCTGCATCCCACGGGATCTCAGGGGGTGGTGCCGAGGGATGGGCAGCATTCCCGGCACAGCAGCACCCCGGGAATGCCAGGAACAGCCTGGGAGGAGCAGGGTCCCACTGAGCCCGTGCCCCTGGGATTAGAGAGCCTGTTCCTTGGGATTAGAGGCTGTTCCTTGGGATTACAGAGCCTGTTCCCTTGGGAGCACAGGATTCTATTCCCTTGGGAGCCAGAATCCTGTTCCCTTGGGAACCATGTTCCTATTCCCTTGGGAGCACAGGCTGTTCCCTTGGGAACCAGGATCCCATTCTCTTGGGAGCAGAGGATGTTCCCGTGGGAGCTGAAGGGTCCCACACCTTTCCCACCCCCCTGAGGCCCCCGATCCAGCAGATTCCGGGTGTTCAGGCCCAGGGCAGATTCCCAGGACCCAGCTGTGCTTCCCCTCAGCTCCAGCTGGATTGGGTGACCACCCCTGCTCCCAAGGCTCAAACACTGGGAAGAGGAGGTGCCGTGGGAAGCCAGAGGCTCCCGGGGGCCGCACTCACTTGGAGAAGGTGCGGGAGACCTTCTCGGAGTGGCAGTAGACAGTGTGGAAGAGCCAGGAGAAGCTGAGGCAGAGCACGGCCCCCAGGAAGAACATCCCGAACACGACCTTCTCCTGCAGCGGCGCCATGAAGTACATGTTGGGTCGCAGCATGGTCAGGATTCCCAGGCACAGGAACAGCAGGAACCCTGTGGAGCGCCCGGGAATTCAGCACGGCTGCCGGGAATGGCCCGGGATGGATCCCAGGGGAGCTCGGAATCCATCCCAAGGGCTGGGCCCGGCACAGGCTCCTGGGCTGGGGCAGCGCCACGCCCAGGGCAAAGAGCATCCCTGTGTTCCGTGGGATTCTGGAATGCCACACTGCTGCGGGCTGGAGGGACCTCAAATCCCATCCCATCATCCCACCCCTGCCCCAGGCAGGGACACCTCCCACTATCCCAGGCTGTTCCAGCCTGCCCTTGGACACTTCCAGGGATGAGGCATCCTCTAGGAATTCCATCCCAGCCCCTCACCACCCTCCCAACCAGGAATTCCTTCCCAATATCCCATCCATCCCTCCCTCTGGCAGTGGGAAGCCATTCCCTGTGTCCTGTCCCTCCATCCCTTGTCCCCAGTCCCTCTCCAGCTCTCCTGGAGCCCCTTTAGGCCCTGGAAGGGGCTCCAAGGTCTCCCTGGAGCCTTTTCTTCTCCAGGTGAACATTCCCAGCTCTCCCAGCCTGGCTCCAGAGCAGAGGGACTCCAGAATCCTGGAATCCCAGGATGGTTTGCATTGGAGGGACCTTAAAGCTGAACCTCCAGCTCTCCCAGCCTGGCTCCACAGCAAAGGCTCTCCAGCCTTGGAGCATCTCTGTGGCCTCCTCTGGAGTGATTTCAGAGGAACATTCTCTGAGATTTCCCCATTTTTCCCAGTTTTCCTCATCCCACCGCGGAGAAGGAGCCGAGCCTCAGCTGGGGGGGGCTGTGGGAGCTCCGCATGGGCTCAGGACCCCCCAGGCCCCCCCCAGACCCCTTGAGACTCCCCCCAGGCCCCCTCAGGCCCCCCAGTTACCCAGCAGGTGTGTCCAGATGTTGCCGGTCTCGGTGTGGATGCGGAAGATGCTGCGGAAGCAGGCGCGGAAGGAGGGCATGGGGGGCCGGTGGCCATGCAGGAGGTAATCGTTGTCCTTGAGCCAGTCGGGCAGCACATCATAGGGGATCACCCGCCAGCGCCCCTCCCACACCTGCAACATCCCGGGAATGATCCTGGGAATGTCATAGGGGATCACCCNCCTCCCACACCTGCAACATCCCGGGAATGATCCTGGGAATGTCATAGGGGATCACCCGCCAGCGCCCCTCCCACACCTGCAACATCCCGGGAATGGCGCCAGAAAGGGCACAGGGGCTCTGGGGACACCGAGCTGGGGGATCCAGCCCGGGAGTGCTGGGGAGCCAGAACTCACCCAGAACTGAGAGCCCTGCCCGCAGCCCACCCCACAGCCTGCCCCACATCTGTCCCACAGCCCACCCCACAGCCTGCCCTCCATCTGTCCCACATCTGTCCCACAGCCCACCCCACAGCCCACCCCAAAACCCACCCCACAGCCTGCCCCACATCTGTCCCACAGTCCACCCCACATCTGCCCCACATCCCTCCTCACATCCCACCCCACATCTGTCCCCACCTCCCTCCCCACAGAGCACAGGGAGTGATTCCTGGTTCCCCCAAGGAGTGATTCCTAGGGAGTGTCTCCCCGCCCCGTGCCCAGGGAGTGATTCCCAGTTCCCTCCAGGGAGTAATTCCTGGTCCTCCCACTGAGTGATTCCTAGCCCCCCCTGGGATTCAGGGACAGTTCCCACTCTCAGCTTTAACCCTTCCACACCCCCAGGTCCATTCCCTGCAGTGCGAATTCCCATTCCCAGGCTCTCCCTGGGCTGTGCTGGAGCCACTGGGATTGGGTGACTCCCAGTCCCATCCAGCTCCACAGGGACACTGGGATTGCTCCCAGTGCTCATCCAGCCTGGATCCCCCCCATCCCAACCATCCCCTTCCCACAGCATTCCCAGGGGATCTCTGGGAGCAGCCCAGCAGGGCTGGATCCCACTGTGCCCATGCAGAGCTTTATCCCAGCCCTGGGATTGGGGAATGTGCTCCAAATGCAGGGATGGGGGATCCCTGTGGATTCCAGTACCTTGTACACGAACTCTTCCATCTTTTCCATGGCATGGTGAGCCTGGAGGGGCAGGGTCAGCACCCGGACCACCTCCTCCTCCTCCTCTTCCCGCACCGCCGGGCACGGCGGCTCCTCAGCCTGCGGGGACAGGGAGTCACTCCCGGCCTTAGGAATCACTCCTGGCCTTGGGAATCACTCCTGCCTCCAGGAGGGAATCATTCCTGGCCTTGGGAATCATTCCTCTCTCCAGGAGAGAATCATTCCTGCCCCCAGAAACGAATCATTCCTGCCCTTGGGAAGGAGAAAAGAATCCTTTTCTGTCCCTGAGAAAAGAATCGTTCCTGCCCCTGGGAAAAGAATCATTCCTGTCCCTGGGAATCATTCCTGCTCCTGGGAGGAAACCATTCCTGCCACCGAGAGGGAATCATTCCTACCCCTGGAAAGGAACCTTGGGAAAAGAATCATTCCTGCCCCCAGGAGAGGAACCATTCCTGCCCCTGGGAGGGAATCATTCCTGTCCCTGGGAACCATTCCTGCCCCTGGGAAGGAATCATTCCTGTCCCTGGGAACCATTCCTGCCCCTGGGAGGGAATCATTCCTGTCCCTG
>NW_016690439.1:549474-555584 GCF_001604755.1 Lepidothrix coronata
GGAACCATTCCTGCCCCTGGGAGGGAATCATTCCTGTCCCTGGGAACCATTCCTGCCCCTGGGAAGGAATCATTCCTGTCCCTGGGAACCATTCCTGCCCCTGGGAACCATTCCTGCCCCTGGGAGGGAATCATTCCTGCCCCTGGGAGGGAATCATTCCTGCCCCTGGGAACCATTCCAGCTCCTGTGAGGGAATCATTCCAGCCTCTGGGAACTCCTGGGGTCCATCCTCTGCGAGGGTGAGGCAGGACCCGCGGTCACCCCCCACTTATGCAACTCTTGACCCATCCCGGGCGGGCTAATCCCAGATTCTTCTTGTCGCAAGGCGGGATTACCGCGGGATTTGCATCCCTGAAACCAGCGCTGGATCGGCCGGGCCGGGAAATCCCACCCTGATCCCAGGAAACCCGACCAGGAAACCCGACCCTGCTCCCGGGAACCCCGATCGGGAATCCTGGCCCTGCCCAAGGAAACCCGACCCTCCCCCCGGGAATCCTGACCCTGCTCCTGGGAACACCGGCCGGGAACCCCAACCGGGAACCCTGATCCCGCGGGAATCCTGACCCTCCCCCCGGACCTGGGAACGCTTCGGGTCCTGCTCTCCTGCTGTGCTGGGAATGAGTTTAGGATGTGATTCCCAGCGTTGTGGGACTGCTGGGGCACTGGGATCACCCCGGGAACACCCAGCACAGACACAGGGATCCCGGTGCCATCCCCATCCCGGGATATCCCGGTGCCATGCCTATCCCGGGATATCCTGGTACCATCCCTATCCCGGTGCCATCCCCCTCCCGGGTGCCATCCCCATCCCGGGATATCCCGGTGCCATCCCATTCCATCCCTGCCCGGCTCTGAGCCGGGACTAGCCCAAAGAACGACCCGGACCCGCCCCGCCATCTGGCCGCGGGATACCGGTGCCTCCCGATCCCGGTGCCTCCCGATCCCGGTGACCCCCGATCCTGCTCCGATCCCGGTGATCCCGGTCCCGGCCACCCTCCGCCCGGGCTGCCCCGTCCCCTCGGGTCTCTCACACTGGCGGCTCCGGCGGCTCCTCGCTCCCCCTTCTCCTCCAGGAGCGGCCCCAGCTCGGCGAGCTCCAGGTGCGCCCGTTCCCGTTCCCGCTCCCGCTCCCGTCCAGCAGCCGCCGCCGCGCTGCCCGCGCCGGGCGGGGCCTTTCGGGACGCCATGGGCGCGGCGGCGGCTCCGCTGCGGCTCCGTGCGCGTCCTTCTGCCGCCGCTCTGGGGGGAGAGACACCGAGTTACGGCCCCGGGGCCGGGCCGTGCCCGGGGGAACTCCCGGCGCTCGGGGCCGCCCCGTCACCCTCGGAGCGCCCGGGCCCCCTCACCGGCCGCTACATCCCCGGAACGACGCTGTGAGGGGAACGGGAACGCCCACCCACCGCGCCACGCCCCGTCGCGCCGCACGCTGATTGGTCATACCTGCTGCCAGTCACCCATAGTCCCGCCTCTTTAGCACTATGATTGGTTATTCCTACCGTCTCTCTCGTTGTGATCCCGCCCCCGCGCGCGTTGATTGGTGGAGCCTCACAGCTGGCGGGGTAGAAGGAGGGGGAGACGCTCTGGCCGCGCCGCGCGGCTTTGTGGTCCTCGCGCTCGGCTGCCCCCTGGCGGCGAGGATGGCGCGTTAGGCGAGGGGGTCCGTGTAAACTTGAACTCTTTAAAGATTTAATTTTTTATCGCTGAAAACTTTAATTCTTTACCTCTTTTGGGGGAAATTTTAACTGTATAAAACATTTAAATTTTTTACTCATAAAATCTTTAATTTTTTACCCTTTGTGTGTGAGTTCATGGAAATTTTAACTCTATAAAACATTTAAATGTTTATGCCTAAAAGCTTTAAATTTTTACTCCTTGAGGGGGAAATTTTAAGTGTATAAATTACTCGATTTTTTTGCCTCTAATTCCTCTCCTCTCCTCCAACCCCACGGCTTTAAATTCCTCATCTTTCCCAAAATTCCTCATCTTTCCTACTCCACACGTTTAAATTCCTCCTCTTTCCCTTCCCACAGGTCTAAATTTCTTGTCTTTTCCAAAATTCCTGTCTTTCCCAAAATTCCTTCTCTTTCCCTCCCCACAGGTTTAAATTCCTCTTCACAGGTCTTTCTCAAAATTCCTTGTCTTTCCCACCCCACAGGTTTCAATTTCTTGTCTTTCCAATAATTCCTCATCTTTCCCACTCTACAGGTTTAAATTCTTCTTTCTCACCCCACAGGTTTCAATTCCTTGTCTTTCCCTCCCCACAGGTCTAAATTCCTTGTCTTTCCCAAAATTCCTCGTCTTTCCCAAATTTCCTCATCTTTCCCTCCCCACAGGTTTCAATTCCTCGTCTTTCCCAAAATTCCTTGTCTTTCCCAAAATTCCTCATCTTTCCCAAAATTCCATCTTTCTCTCTCCACAGGTTTACGTTCCTCGTTTCCCACACTCAGATTTCAATTCCCCATCTTTCCCAAAATTCCTCCTCTTTCCCTCCCCTCCGATTTCAATTCCCCATTTTCGCAAATTCCCCTTTTTCCCCCGGGGTTCTCTTCCTCCCTTCCCACTCCGCCGCCCCTCCCTGGCCCGCGGGATCCTCGGGATCCTTTTCCCATCAATCATTCAGCGCTGGAAGGGGATCCTCGGGGGTGCCGGGCTGGGGGGGACGGAGCGGGGGAGGGATTTTCCAGCCTTCCCGGGGTTCCGGAGGGGCCGGGAAAGGTTGGAGGGACCCGGGGCTGTGCCCAGAGGTGAGGGGGGCGGGGGGGACACGAGGGTGGAGGGGACACGGGATTTGGAGGGGACAAGGGATTTGGAGGGGATATGGGATTTTTAGGGCACACGGGGTTTGAAAGGGACGCGGGGGTTGAAGGGGACACAGGTTGGAGGGGACACGGCAATTGGAGGGATGTGGGGTTTGGAGGAGGGAAGGTGGGGCTTGGAGGGGACACAAGGCTTGGAGGGGACATGGGGTTTGAAAGGAACACAGAGGTGGAGGGGACACGGGATTTGGAGGGGACACGGGGGTTGGGGCTCCTTGGGGTGCCCCAGGAGCTGTGGGGGGTGGGAGATGCTCTGGGGACTTTGGGAGGCTGTGTCCTCCTGTGTCCCCCCCATGTCTCCCTGTGTCCCCCGGGAGCTGGGGGGGCCAGACAGACCAGGGCTGGGTGGGAGGTGTTGAGGGGTGTGGAGGGTCGGGGGGTGTTGGGGGTGGCTGTGGGGCTATTGGGGGTGGCCGTGGGGTGTTTTTGAGTGGCTGGGGGGGGGTTGGGGTAGCTGTGGGGTGTTGGGGTGGCTGTGGGTTGGTTTGGGGTGGCTGTTGGGGGTGGCTGTGGGGTGTTTTAGGGTGGCTGTGGGGTGTTAGGAGTGGCTGTTGGGGGGTTTGGGGTGGCTGTGGATGGTTTGGGGTGGCTGTTGGGGGCGGCTGTGAGGCTGTTGGGGGTGGCTGTGCCAGGACTGGCTGTACCAGGGCTCTGCTTTCCCCCCCAGGGACAGACGGGGCCGTGTCCCCCTCTGGGGTCCCCATGGATGTCCTGAGCTGCCTCAAGTACCTGATGTTCATCTTCAACGTGCTCGTGTTTGTGAGTCCTCCTGGGGCCGGGGGGGATCCGTCCCCAGAGCTCCCCACAGCTGGCTCTCTGGACAGCTCAGGGAGGGACACCAGTGCCGGGGCTGGGTTATTCCCTGTCCCCAGGGTGTGACATCTCTGGCCAACTCAGGGACAGGTGACACCGGCCAAAGGAAGGGGACCAAGGACAGAACACCCCTCGACCCACGGGGGGACATCTCTGGCTCGGGGGGGGTGACACCATTCCCAGGATTGGAGCATCCCCGTTCCCACGGGGGGACATCTCCAGTTGGCTCGGGGGGGGACACACCATGTCCCCCATTCCCAAGGGGTGACACCTCTGTCCAGCTCAGGGACAGGTGACACCAGTCCCAGGGCTGGAGCATCCCCATTCCCGGGGGGGACATCTCTGGCTCGGGGGGGGTGACACCGGTCCCCGGGCTGGGACAGGGCTCGGGTCGCTCGTCCCCGGGGCTGGGGTTGGTCCTCCCTGACTCCCCCTGTCCCGCAGGCCGGGGGGACGCTCCTGGCCGCCCTGGGGCTCTGGGTGGCCGCGGACCCGGGCGGGTTCCAGGCGCTCGTGGCCGCCCGGGCAGTGCTGGGCGCGGCCGCGTGGCTCCTACTCGCCCTCGGCATCGCCCTGGCCCTGCTCGGCTGCCTCGGCTGCTGCGGGGCCCTGCGGAGGAGCCGCCCCCTCCTGCTGCTGGTGAGGGGACATGGCGGGGAGGGGACACGGGAGGAGAGGGGGTCTGGGGGGTGGTGGAATGTGAAGGGAAGGGAAGGGAAGGGAAGGGAAGGGAAGGGAGGGTTTTTGGGGGGGGGGGGGGGGGTGGGGAGGGATGGAGGGAGGAGGAGAGGAAGAGGAGGACACACTTCGCAGAGGAATTATTTGCTGGAGAGCCGCAAAAATTGCCGAACCCCCCCCAAACGCCGCGGTGTCATTAACAGGCCCCGCGTTCCCCCTCGAGAGTCCACAGCCCTCCAAACCTTTCCCTCGTGTTCTTCCACCCCCCAAAAAAATGGAAAAGGAGCCTAATTATTTTCAGCAGAGCCCTGAGTGACTCCGACCGATTTCAAGTGTGGAGGGAGGAAAAACACCGGCTCGGCTCCGCTCGCCAAAGCTCGTTTGAGGTTTTTCTGCCCAGCAAAGGTCACATTCTCGGGGTTTTTTTTTCGAGGCTCGAAACCTCTGGCGAGGTTGAAACTTGTGGGTTTGAATCTATTTTTGGGGTTTTTTTTTTGGCAGACACCTCCCCGAGAAGAGGAAAAGTCCCAGTAGCCACCTTGTCCACCTTTATCAGATTTGCCGAAATCGAGGGGGTATTTTTCCATTTAGAAAGGGAGGGGGGTGGTGTTATCCCTCCCTGTAGCAGACAATGAACTATGCGGGAAAACAGTGATTTTTTTTTTAATCCACCGCCTAATGTGAAAGTATTTCTTTAATAATCGAGCTGCGTTTATCGTGAAGAAATAATCTCAGCACACGAATAATCCCAAGGACGCCCCAACAACCGCGCTCGTTTTTTGCAGAATTCACCCACCTGGTCCCCCCGCCCTGCCCCAGGTTCCACCTTCCCTAGGGAAAAAAAACCACCCCCAAAAACCGAAGGAAAGAGCAACTGGGGACAGAGGCTCCTTAATTAGCAGCGAATGCCGAGGTGACCGTTTTTCCTCTCTGATCAATAATATTGCTATTTTTAAAATCCCACTGCAAAGGGGAGGAAAAAAAAAGAAAAAAAAAAGGAAAAAAAAACCCCAAAATAAAATGAAGTTGTCAGGTCCGGTCAGTTCGGGGGTGGGGGGCGGTTTTGGGAAGAGGAGCCGCGTTTTTCCAGGCGTTTGTCCCCGGCTGCAGCGAGCAAAGGTGCAGCGAGTCCTTCCAAAAACCCCTCACCTTGGGCAGGGCGGAAAGGTTGGTTTGCAGTGCCAGGGCAAGAAAAGCCCCCGCGGCCCCCCGCCAGACCTCAGGCAATAAGATCTACGCTATTCCTGCTTCTTTTTAAGGGGAATCTCTTGACATTTAGTGTCTGGGGAAGGTGCTGCTCTTTGTCTTCCCTGTTTCGGCCGGGTTGGGATGCGGGGCTGGGGGGGGGGACGCGTCTGGCGGGTGCGAGTTCCCGTGGGCAGCTTTGTCTCGGGGGGTTTATTGTACTTTTAGGTGTTTCATTGTACCCTCGCGAAGATTATTTTCTTCCTCTCTCCCCCCCCTCACCTTCTTTCCATCCCCTTTTGCCCTGACCTTCACTGGAAAAAAAAATGTCATTCCCCTCCTTCCCCCCCACCCCAAAACGGGGAGGCTTCGGGGAGATACGCGAGGGGCGTAAATAAAAGAGGGGAGAAGGGGGGGAGAGAGGGGGAAAAAAACCCCCAACAACAACAACTAAAAAAAAAACCCCAAAACAAATAAAATAAATAAATAAATAATAAAAAAATGAAGTCAACCCCACCACCGCTTCAACACGGGCGATTTCTCGGCGCGAGCGTTTATTTTTTTTTACGCCCCTTTATGAAAAGAGGCGCCCCCCTCTCCCCCCCCCCCCCCCCCCCA
>NW_016690439.1:555594-560100 GCF_001604755.1 Lepidothrix coronata
GGGGGGGCCCCTGTGGGGGGTTTGGGGAATCCTCGGGGGTTTGGGGGGAGGGGGGGGGAGGGACTGTGGGGTTCAGGAGCTTGGGAGATGCAGGAGATGGGATGGAGGGTTGGGGGATGGAGGGATTGGGGTGCAGGAGGGTGCTGGGGCATCCAGGTGTCCCTGCAGGAGCCAGAAGCTGCTGTTCCTCCCCCTCCACACCCCCCACAACCCTCCCCCCTCTCCAGTCAGAGCCCAGAGGATTCCCAAAGCCACCAAGTGGGTCCCTTCTCTCTGAAGCCCTGGCTTGTCCCTCATGGTATTCCCAGGCCATTTCCACGCATGCTGAGGGGCAGAACCCCCTTTCTGAGCACCCTCACTCCAATTCCTGCAGCACCCCCAACCCCTGGCACCCAGGGCTTTTTTCCCCCCACACACGTTGGTGGTGTCCCCTGTCCCCCCCCGGGCAGGGGCACAGGGCACGGGAGGGCAGGGACAGCCCGAGAGAGCTGCCCAGGGCTCGGGGGGTCTCTGAGTCCCCCACCTGCCCCCCCAGTTCTTCATCCTCGTCAGCCTCGTCTTCCTCATGCAGCTGGTGGGGGCCATTCTCTTCCTGGTGCACTGGAAGCAGGTACTGTCCCCACACCCTGGCACTGTCCCCACGCCCTGGCATTGTCCCCACACCCTGGCACTGTCCCCAGTGCCACCAGCCTCCCTCTGTCCCCCCAGGGCTCCCCCAGGGGACATGGACAGGTGCAGGGTCCTTCCTCCCCTCCCTTCGCCCCCAGCCCAGGGCCGTGTCGGGGGGTCCCATGGGTGGGTGGGTGGGGAGCGGCCCCACCCCCGGCACCGATCCCACAGGTCCGGCCCGAGCGCTTCCTGTCGGAGCTGAGGAGGAACTACCGCGGGGACGAGGGTGCTGAGGTGTTCAGCACCGCCTGGAACACCCTCATGGTCACGGTGAGCGCCCGGGGGGCTCCTGGGGCACCCCTGGAACACCTCCATGGGCATGGTAAGTGCCCGGGGGGCTCCCTGTCCACCCCCTGGACCACCCTGACGGTCCCAGTGAGCTCCTGCTGTGCTGGGGGGGTGTGGAGCACCCACAGGACCTGCCCAGGGTGCCCCAAAAGTGGGTGAGGGGCTCAGGAACACCAGCCACGACCCCCAGGCTGGGCTGTCCCCCCTCCCTTGGTCACTCCCCACGTTGTCACCCCATTGATGGAGTTTGTTCCCCCTGTTGTCACCCCACTGACAGTATTCCCTCTGTTGTCACCCCCTTGATGGTGTCCCCTCCCGTCCCAGTTCTCCTGCTGTGGCGTCCTGGGCCCCGAGGACTTTGGGAATGGCTCCCGATTCCAGGAGCTGCACCCGGGGGTGCCGTGGCCACGGGCCTGCTGTGCCCGGGATGGGCTCCTGGGGGACCTGCTGGGCTGGGAGCAGTGCCAGGACAGGAGCCCCGGCTACATCCACGAGCAGGTGGGACACCCCCGCCCCCCGTCGTGGGCTGTGTCCCTGTGCCACCCCTCCCAGCCCCGGGGGCACTGCCCATCCATGGCTCTGCATCCCAGTGCCCTCCCGAGCCCCCCCCTGAGCCCCCCAGTACCCCTGAGCCCCCCCAGCCTCTTGGTACCCCCAGGGCTGCTTCTCCACCTTCGGCAGGACCCTGCAGAGGTCCCTGTCCCTGCCCGGCTCCTGCAGCCTGGCTGTGCTGGGCATCGAGGTGAGCGCGGGGCTGGGGAGGGGGCTGGGGAGGGGGAAGCTCAGGGTGGGGCTGGGGAGGGGGCTGTGTGCCAGGGTGGCCACAGGGGGGCTGGGAAGGGGTCCGTGTTCTGTGCCCTCAGGCCCTGGTTTGGGGGGTCTTGCAGCCCCCCTGAGCAGCCCCAGCACCGCTGGCACAGACCCTGCAGGGCCCAGGCCCGCACAGGGACCCCCAGGGCAGCCCTGCTGGGGTCTCACCTGCCGCCCCCTCCCTCCCCCCAGACCTTTGCCATGTTCTTCTCCCTCTGCCTCTACTACAACTTCGACTGACGGGACACGGACACACTGGGAGCTCGGGAGCAGTCAGGGACAGGCCTGTCCTGGCTAGGAAGAGCTCTGAGCCCTTCCCAGCCTCTGGAAGTTCAGGAGCAGCCAAGGACAGGCCTGTCCTGGCTGGGAAGAGCTCTGCTCCAGCTCCGAGCCCTTCCCAGCCTTGCCCAGTCCTGTTCCTGCTCCAGGGATGGGCCTGGTTTGGGCTTTTCTGAGAGCAGGGACAGGACGGGGGAAATGCCTTGCAGGGATCTGCCATCAGCCCTCCCCCCTCTGGATCCCCTCACACTCATCCCGATGCTCCCATGCTCCTCACCCTGACATCCTGCTCTCTCCTCCACATCTACCCATTCCCAGACCCCCAGGAATCCTCTGGATTCTCCTCCTCCCCCTGGGCCAGGGCTTGTCCCTGGTGACACCTCCTGGGGCCACCACAGAGCAGAGTCACCATCCAGGTCACCCCAAATGGCCCCAACTGGAGCCCAAGGGCCACTCCAGAGAGCTGGAATTGCAAGGCTGGAGTCATTAAACTTCGATGGAAAACCGAGCCTTCCCCAGGGAAGGATTCCCACCAGCTGGTTCGGATCCAGCTCCTGCTCTCAGGTTGGAAACAGGAACTGAACTCCCTGGTGCTGTTCCCACTTCTCTGAAAGTTGGGAAGGGGAAGAGGTGTTTCCAGTTTTCTTTGGAACATCCCAAAAACTCCACCCAACAAAAGGGGAAAACATATAAATTAAAGCTTCATATTTTATTAATACAATGAAAAGTTTTCACAAAAAGAAAACCTCAAACAAACACGGAAACAGTAAAACCCAAACTGCTGCAGCCCTTTACAGGCAGGACACCTCGTACCTGAGGAAGGGGACAGGGACAATCCCAAGGGAACAAAACCCCCTCAGGAATCAGGAATCTGGGCAGGATTTCTTCTCCTTCCTGCTGATGTTGCTCCCTTTCCTCTTCTGCCCAGAGGACTCACTGCTGGGGCTCCTTTCCCCCTGGGTGCTTTTCTCTTCCAAAGGCTCGGGAGCCTGTGATGACCCAAGCAATAAAAGCAGAGAGCTGTGAATAATTGGATTTTCCAGCCCTTGGAATGCCCTGTGCTTCACCAAGTTCGTTATCCCAGGTTTTGTAGGAAGGGGGATGGCAGGGGAGCAGGATAACGATGGAGCACAGTACTGCCATGATGCTCCAGGGATCTCTTCATCCCATGCCCTTCCAACCACCACAGTTCCCTTGGGAATGGGCTCAGGGCTGGAATGCTGAGCACAGCTCCCAGGATTCACACAGGGAAGACACCCCCTCCCACAAAGGGTCTTCTCCAAATCGGGGGCAAAGAGGGAAAGCCCCCTCAGGAGAGGGAAGGCCCAGAGAGAATTGATTTTTGGGAAGGTTTGGATCTGCTGGAGTGGGATTTATTTTTTCAAGTGAGGGTGAGAGAAAAAAGGAAGAGGAGGAGGGAGGAAGGCTGCATTCCCAAGGGAATATTGAGTGGAAGAGCAGGTGGAAAAGAGCTGCAGGACACAGAGCAGAGCTGAGGAAGAAGAGGATCCCCAGGGAATGGTTTTTGTCCATCCCTCCCCCTCCTCATTAGTGAGGGAGTACATATAATTGAGAAGGGAGAATGTAATGAGCTTAACGAAGAGCATCATGAAATTAATGAAATGAATGAAAGAATAATGGAATTAAACACAGAGGCAAAGCCCATGAGAGGCAGAGCAGCAGGGGAGGCCAGAGCCAGACCCACAGGATCAGTTCTGGGAGGGAAATGGGGCAGGAGGGGCTGGGCCTCACCCTGCCCTGCCCCGCGTGTCTCTCCGTCCACTCCCGGGCCCGAAGCAGGAACAGCTGCTTGTTGTACTTGTACTCTGAGGACTGAAGGGGAAGAGCAAGACAAAGCCAGGCTTAACACAGCACATCAAGAAGCTTGGACTTAGGCCTGGCTTTAGGGCTTCTAAGCCAAGCCCAAACCCAAGGCACCAGATCTCTTGTGTTTGCCTGAAGAACTCGAGCTGCCGTTTTGCCCCGAAGGCAAAGCCTGAAGGTGAGACCTTGGCCAGCTCCTGTGGTCACCTGATCCACTGCCAGGGTGGTCATCCAAAGCTCAGCCTAAACCCCTCCCTGCCCTGCCCATGGGGAGGACTCACGATGTCAGCCATGAGAGGGTCGTCGGGGTTGGGCTCTGCCATCAGCAGCTGGATGGAGCTCAGCAGGGTGGAGATGCTCAGTGAGGGCCTCCAGGCACCCTGTGGGGAGAGGAGCCTGGCCTGAGCCCTCAGCACCCATGGGAACACCACCCCAACCCTGAGCACCCCAGCACCCACAGAAACACTACTCCAATCCTGAGCACCTCAGCACCCACAGAAACACTACTCCAATCCTGAGCACCTCAGCACCCACAGAAACACTACTCCAATCCTGAGCACCTCAGCACCCACAGAAACACTACTCCAATCCTGAGCACCTCAGCACCCACAGAAACACTACTCCAATCCTGAGCAC
>NW_016690439.1:560377-592454 GCF_001604755.1 Lepidothrix coronata
CGTCTCCAGCCCTAACTCCCTTTGGCTCCCAGCCCTGAAACCTTGGAAACTCCTCGGGAACAAAGGCTGTCCTCCAGCCCTGGCAGGACACCAAGGAGAGGCCGTTTCCAGCCGCCCTCCCCGCGGGTGTAAATAAATCAGGAGCACAGGACATTCAATCGGCTCCCAGGGAGCAGGGAAGGAGCTCAGGGCCCGGCCCTGACTCACCTTGGGGGGTAACTTGAGCACATCCAGGCAAATCCTGCCCGCAGAGTCGATGTTGGGGTGATAGATGGGGGTCAGGAAGCGGATTTTGGGGGGCTCAAAGGGGTACCTGGGGGAGGAGAGTTAAGGAACGAGGAATTGTTGTCGTGTCTCCGGTGGTTTCACCACCTTCATTCCCTCCTGGTTCATTGAACACCCTTCCCCACGGACCACTGGAGCCTTTGCTGCTTCCAGCACTTCCCTGGACAGCCTCCCACAAGGGAAGCTTTGTCCTGATGAACAAGCTCTTCCCACAAAGCTCTGGGATGGCAGAAGTCTGATCATGGCACTTTTTGGGGGTTAATCGACACATCTGGGATGTTCAAGGTGAAATAAGTGTGTCAGTCACTGGAGAAACACTGACATTCCTTGAAAAAAGGGGCTCAATTCCATTCCTTGTTGGTAGGATAAAGGGAAGCAGCAAGTTAAGCAGCACACTCGTATTTGAGAGCAGCACTCAATCAGACAATTCCAGACTGGGTTGGGTTGGAGGGACCTTCAATCCGATCCCAGCCCAGCCCAGCCCAGCCCTGCCAAAGGCAGGGACACCTCCCACCATCCCAGGCTGCTCCAGCCCAGCCTTGGACACTTCCAGGGATGGGGCAGCCACAGCTTCTCTGGGAATTCCATCCCAGCCCTTCCTCACCCTCCCAGGGAAGGATTTCATCCCAATTAATCCAAGCTAGATGCTGCTGCCCATTTACCTCTCAGGAACGATGATTTCCAGGTTGAATATTCCCTTCTCATAGGGTGTGTCTGCACCTCCTAGGATTTCTTCAGGAGCAAGATGAAAACAGAAAGGGTACATTCCAAACCCTTTGGATATGTCCAGCAGCCTCCAGGGAGCTCCCAAAGCTGCAGAAGTGCTCAGATCATGGAATCCTGGAATGGTTTGGCTTGGAGGGACCTCAAAGCCTACCCAGTCCCACCCTGCCCTGGGCAGGGACACCTCACACTATCCCAGGCTGCTCCAACCTGGTCTTGGACACTTCCAAGGATGGGGCATCCTCTGAGAAATCCATTCCAGGGCCTCCCCACCCTCCCAGCCAGGAATTTCGTCCCAATATCCCATCCATCCCTGCCCTCTGGCAGTGGGAAGCCATCCCCCCTTGTCCTGTCCCTCCATCCCTTGTCCCCAGTCCCTCTCCAGCTCTTCTGGAGCCCCTTTAGGCCCTGGAAGAGGCTCCAAGGTGTCCCTGGAGCTTTCTCTTCTCCAGGTGAACATTCCCAGCTCTCCCAGCCTGGCTCCAGAATCCTGGAATGGTTTGGGTTGGAGGGACCTTGAAGCTCATCCCATTCCACCTCTGCCCTGGGCAGGGACACCTCCCACTATCCCAGGTTGCTCCAACCTGGATTTGGACACTTCCAGGGACGGGGCATCCTCTGGGAATTCCATTCCAGGGCCTCCCCACTCTCCAAGGGAGGAAGCCACTAATAAAAAGCGTCATTTGGGCTGAGAGCAGTTCCACCCCTCAGCAATGAAAACTGAGGGTAGGGTAGCCAAGGTAAGTTTTAAAAAAATCCCAATAATAAAAATAAATAAAAATAAAATAAAATCAGCAGAAATCACGCAAGCAGAAATCACGCAAGCAGAAATCACGCAAGCAGAAATCACGCAAGCAGAAATCACGCAAGCAGAAATCACGCAAGCAGAAATCACGCAAGTTAAAATAAATAGAAATAAATAAAAATAAAATTATCTTCCCTAAATTTCACACTTTCATGGAGCTCATAAAGTACAAACCCTGCAGTGAGCACAGACCTACGTCAAATTCTGACCCAGCCCTGGCTCAGGACCCCCCAGGTACAACCAGGGACCCCCCCCAGCACCTTAAGGCCCCCCCCCGGGCACTCCAGGGCCCCCCCCCGGTACCCACGTGCCCGCAGCTCGCCGGCGCCGTGCCCGCTGTGCCAGCAGGAGATTCCCGGCGGCGGCTCCGCGGCGAGCAGGGACAGCTCCCGCTGCAGGCGCGTCCTCCTCTGCATGCTCCGCTCCAGCCCCGGCAGCCGGGCTGAACAGGAACCGCGCCTGAAACGAGAGTGCTGCGGGGCTCGGAGCTGCTGTCCCGCTGCAGAGCCGCTGGCAGAGCAGCTGAGCCCGTCCTAGAGCTGCTCCCACTCCCCTGAGGTCCATCCCAGCCCCTCAGTGCCAGCTGAGCCTAGGAAATCCCGGGCTTAAATATTCCCGAATAAACCACGGACTTTAATATTCCCTGATAAATCCTTGCCTTAAATATTCCCGAATAAACCACGGGCCCAATTAATTACCCCCTTAGCCTAATTAATCATCCCCTCGGCCTAATTAATTATCCTCTCAGCCCAACTAATTACCCCCTCAGCCCAATTAATCGCCCCCTCAGCCTATTTAATCACCCCTCAGCCCAATTAGTTACCCCCATCCTAATTAATTACTGCCACAGCCCAATTATTAACACCCTCAGCCTAATTACTGTCTCAGCCCAATTCCTGACCCCCTCAGCCAAATTAATTACACCTCAGCCTCATTATCCCCTTCGCCCAACTATTAACCCCCTCAGCCTAATTAATTACCCCTCAGCCTCATTAATTACCGCCTCTGCCCACTTATTACCTCCTCAGCCTAATTAATTACCCCCTCGACCCAATTAATCAGCGTCTCAGCCCAATTAATTATCCCCTCGGCCTAATTAATCACCCCCTCAGCCCAATTAATCACTCCTCAGCCCAATTAATCACCCTCTCACACGGACAAGGACGGCCCCCCCAGCCTCACCCTCACAGAATCCTCTCAGGAACAGCCTCCGCCTCCAGGTGTGCTGCATAATTTCCCCCCCGGACCCATTAATTAACCCCCCGGACCCGTTACCCCCAGATCTGTTAATTACCCCTCCGGACCCATTAATTACCCCCCCCAGACCCGTTAATTACCCCCAGACCCGCTAATTACCCCAGACCCGATATTTACCGGCGGAAGGTGCGACCGCCGTTTCCCGCTCCCCCTCCAGACCCGTGAGGCGGCGCGCGCCGGGGGCGGGACTTCCTCCGTCGCCTGGCAACGGCCAGCCGCTCAGCGCGCCCCCCCCCGCCCCCCTGGCGAGTTGATTGGGTGACACCGCCGGCCTAGCTCCGCCTTCTAGCGGTTTCACTTTGAATGTGAGCGCTGCCATTGGGTGAGAGCCGCAGGCGGGAAGGCGAGCCACGCCCCCTGAACAAAACCAGCGCGGGGGGTGTGGCTTGGCGCAGTGAGGGGAAAGCGGGCGCGAGGTCGGGACCCCCCAGGAGCTCCGCGACCTCCCGGGATCCCCCCGGCCCCGAACCGCGTTAAAGTTCCGCGGGCAGCGCGCAGCGCCCCGGCGGGAGCGGCCCTTGCGTAACCCGCCCGTCCCGGCCCCTCGTCCCCTGTCCGGTGCTGTGTAACCGGCCCTGCGGGGTGAGGAACCCGCGCCGCGCCCCGCCCAGAGGGAAGGAGGTAAATGCAGGCTCTGGGAGCTGTGGGGTCGAGGCCGCTCCCCTCGCCCCTTCCCCGCCCTCCTGAGGGCCCCGGGGTGTGTCGTGTCCCCCCTTCCCCGAGCGGAGACCCCCGGCCGGAGCCCGGACCTGCCCAGCCGAGCCCCACGGGGGTGGTTTTGGGGGCTCTTTTCCTGCTGTGACCCCAAACCGGCATTTTCTTGCATCTCCAGCACCGTTTTTACCCTCCTGAACTGTTGAACCGGAGGAATAACCCGGGTCGGACCCGCCTCGGGGGTGGCCGTCGAGATTCCATGATTTTCCAGGGGAGGTTTGGGAGGAGCCGCCGGGCTCGGAGCGGACACGAGGGGGCACTTGAGCTCCTCCGGCGGCTTCCCGGTGGCTCCCGGTCCCGACAGGGCTTGGGATCTGCTCCCCAACCTCTGCCCTGAGCAGAGCTCAGCCCTCCTGCCCCTGCTCCCAGCTCAGCTGGAGCCTCCCAGGGGTTGAAATGTGGGAATCGAGGAATAGGTGGAGTTATCCCATCCAGCTCTGCTCTGGAGCCGGGCTGGGAGAGCTGGGAATGTTCCCCTGGAGAAGAGAAGGCTCCAGGAACACCTTGGAGCCCCTTGCAGGGCCTAAAGGGGCTCCAGGAGAGCTGGAGAGGGACTGGGGACAAGGGATGGAGGGACGGGACACAGGGAATGGCTTCCCACTGCCAGAGGGCAGGGATGGATGGGATATTGGGACGAAATTCCTGGCTGGGAGGGTGGTGCGGGGCTAGGATGGAATTCCCAGGGGATGCCCCATCCCTGGAAGTGCCCAAGGCCAGGTTGGAGCAGCCTGGGATAGTGGGAGATGTCCCTGCCCAGAGCAGAGTGGGACTGGATAGGATTTGAGGTCCCTTCCCATCCAAACCAATCTGGGAAATCCAGAAACTGGGATGATTCCCACTGAATTCCTCTGCTAGAGGGAGTCCTGTGTCAGGTCTCTGAGGAGCTCAGGGCTCCTGCAGAGCTCCTGGAGATCATCTTCTCTCCTACTTGGACTGTTGGGGCCAGAGCAGAGCTTTGAACCTGCTCCTGCTTTTCCTCCTTCTCCCAACCCTTCTCCCAAGCCTTCTCCTCCAACCCTTCTCCTCCAAACTTCTCCAAAAGCAAGAGATTTGTAGTCAAAAGAGATGAAGGTTTTTCTGGAGCCCCTTTTCTGACTGGAATTGTTCTTTGCAGGGGTTGAGTGTCCTGAAATTCCTCATTTGTTCAGGGTTCTGCTCAGAGTGTTGGCACCAGAGCAGAGCTTTGAACCTGTTCCTGCTTTTTCTTCTTGTCCAGACTCGTCCAAACTCCTCAAAACTCCTTGTCCGAACTCCTCAAAACTTGTCCAAAATCTTCAAAACTTTTCCAAGCTCATCCAAACTCGTCCAAACTCCTCAAAACTCCTCATCCAAACTCCTCAAAACTCCTCAAAACTCATCCAAACTCCTCAAAACTTGTCCAAACTCCCCAAAACTTGTCCAAACTCCCCAAAACTTGTCCAAACTTGCCTTGCCTTCCTTTCCCTTTTCCTGGAAGGCACAATTCCAATCCACTGCCTGTTCCCTGGGGAAGATCTGCTGCTCTGGATCCTCCTGGATCCCATGTATCTCCTTGGCTGATTCCTCCCTGCTCCAGGAGGGATTTGCTGTTCCCTATCCGTGGTGCTGACCCAGGGCAGGGCGCCAGGAATGTCAGGATAACGGCCTGGTATGGGATTGGAGCCCCCAACTTGGGTTTTTAGTCCCCACTTTGGGGTTTTAGTCCCCACTTTAGGGGTTTGTCCCCAGTTTGGGGTTTTTAGTTTGGGTTTGCAGTCCCCAGTTTGGTTTTGTTGTTCCCAGTTTGGGGTTTTAGTCCCCAGTTTTAAGGCCCAGACTTTCCCTTCAAAAACCCTGAGGGGGTTGGGCTTTAGTTCCCTGGATCTCTCCTTGGAGGGCTTCGTGTCCCTGGATCTTCAGTGAGTCCTGAGAGTGCCTGGGACAGCAGGATCATGGAATTCCAGACTGGTTTGGGTGGGAAGGGACCTTAAAGCTCATCCAGTCCCAACTTTCCATGGGCAGGGACACCTCCCACTATCCCAGGCTGCTCCAAGTTCATCCAACCTGGCCTTGGACACTCCCAGGGATGGGGCAGCCTCTGGGAAATCCATCCCAGCCCTTCCCCACCCTCCCAGCCAAGAATTCCTTCCCTTTTGTGTCCCCTTTGTGTCCCTTTTGTGTCCCTTTCGTGTCCCTTTCGTGTCCCTTTCGTGTCCCTTTCGTGTCCCTTTCGTGTCCCCTTTGTGTCCCATTTGTGTCTCCTTTGTGTCCTTTTCGTGTCTCTTTTGTGTCCCGTTTGTGTCCCTTTCTTGTCCCATTTGTGTCTCATTTAATATAATTTTTTTTATAAAATCATCTGAATTTTTATATCTAAAGAATTGTGCTAAATCTGAATCCTTTCCCAGACTCCAAGAGCACAGAAATCTGTATCCTAACATCTTCCACGAGATTGTGCTGCTGAGTGACACGTCCCTTAAAAAAATGAGATGTTTAAAATGTTAATAATTATTTTACTTTATTTATGATTAAAATTATAATTGTATTTCATGGATATATAAAGGATAATTATAAAATTATTGCAATTATTATTATACCCTAACCTGGTACTCCAGGCTGTCATTCCCACTATCCCAGGCTGTCATTCCCGGTATTCCAGGTGTCATTCCCAGCAGTGCCGCTGGAGGAGCCGTTTCGCCTCACGGCCCCAGAAGGCGCGGGGTGGGCCAGGCCGGTACCCCCGGTATTCCCGCTATCCCAGGTGTCATTCCCGGCAGTGCCGCTGGAGGAGCCGTTTCCCCTCACGGCCCCGGAAGGCGCGGGGCGGGCCGGTATCCCAGGTGTCATTCCCCCTATTCCAGGCTGTCATTCCTGCTGTCCCAGGCTGTCATTCCCACTATCCCAGGCTGTCATTCCCGCTATCCCAGGTGTCATTCCCGCTATCCCAGGCTGTCATTCCCGGCAGTGCCGCTGGAGGAGCCGTTTCCCCTCACGGCCCCGGAAGGCGCGGGGCGGGCCGGGCCGGCGGAAGCGGCGCGGGCGGGGCCATGTCCGGGAGCGCCGAGCGGCGGCCGCAGTTGTGAGTGACGGGAATGGGAAAGGGAGCTGGACCGGGACACGACCCCACAGGGACGGGATGGGAACGGGAACAGGACACCCCCACAGGGACGGGACCGGGACACGACCCCGCAGGGACCGGGATTGGGAACGGGAATGGGACACGACCCCACAGGGACGGGATGGGAACGGGAACGGGACACGACCCCACAGGGACCGGGATTGGGAACGGGAACGGGACACCCCCACAGGGACCCCGGGGAGGGCCGGGCTGGGGGAGTCGTCCTGCCCGTCCCTGCCTGGACTTTGCCTGCTCGTCCCATCTCATCCCTTCCTTTCCCGTCCCTTCTCTTCCATCCCCATCTATTGTCATCCCTTCTCATCCCTCTCTTTCCTCTTCCCTTCCCTTCCCTTCCCTTCCCTTCCCTTCCCATTTCATTTTTTCCCCTCTCTTTCACTTTCCTTTACTCTCCCCGGCCCTGTCCCGGTCCCGGTGCCCCCCGGCCGTTCCCGGGGCCATTCCCGGGGCCGTTCCCGGTTCGGGTCCGTTGTTCCCGTTGTTCGTTCGTGACCCGTCGAGGGGCCGGGGGGTGGGATGTGCTGGAGCCACCAGGAAACCGGGAATGGGGATGTAAGAGATGCGAGAGAGAGGGATTGAGCCTTCCACACTTTACAGCCATGGAATCCTTGAGGCTGGAAAAGCCCTCTGGGACCATCGAGTCCAACCACCCCCAGCCCTGCCAAGGCCACCCCTGCCCGTGTCCCCAGGGGCCCCATCCACAGGGATTTTAAATCCCCCCGGGGGTGGGGACTCCAAACCCCCCTGGGCAGCCCCTTCCTGTGCTTTACAGCCCTTTCCAGGTAGGAATTTCCCCAATATCCAACCTGACCCTCCCTGGCTCAGCCTGAGGCCGTTCCCTCTCCTCCTGTCCCTTGTTTCCTGGGAGCAGAGCCCAACCCCCCCCTGCTCCCCCCTCCTGTCAGGGAATTCCAGAGGGAGAAGGTCCCCCCTGAGCCTCCTTTTCCCAGGCTGAGCCCCCCCAGCTCCCTCAGGGCTTCTCCAGCCCCTTCCCAGCTCCCTTCCCATCCCTGGACTCTCCAGAGATCCCTTTGGCACCAGCTGCTCGTTCCCATGTCCCACATCCCAATCCTGGGTTATCCCAGCCCTGCCCTTGCCAAGGGCATTCCCAATGCTCCAGGCCCACATTCCCAGCGCTCCAGGCCCACATTCCCAGTGCTCCAGGCCCACATTCCCAGTGCTCCAGGCCCACATTCCCAGCTCCAGGCCCACTTTCCCAGCGCTCCAGGCCCACATTCCCAGCTCCAGGCCCACATTCCCAGCTCCAGGCCCACATTCCCAGCTCCAGCAGGGCCGGCTCAGGGGGGTCGGTGGCTCAGCCCTGCTTTGGCTCCCAATGGGTTTCCCTGTCCCTGGAATTCTCCAGGAGGTGTTTGGGGTGAGTTTGGGGCTGCCCTGGGATGGCCTTGGATTCTCCCGAGGGTTTTGTGGCTGGAGCAGGATCTGCCCATGGATTGAGCCCAGGGAGCCTTTCCTGGCACATCCTGGAATTCTCTCCTCCCAGGGAATATCCCACAGAGCTGGAGGAGTCTCCAGACACGATTATTGTTGAACACAAAGTGCTTTTTGTGCCATTGTTGGAAGCTTCTGGATTAGGAGAAAACCTCAGGGCATTGGGGAATTCTGGTCAGGATTCTTGTGGATTCAACATCCACATCCCGATTTCCTTTGGATAATAATAATAATAATAATAAATTATTTTTATTAAGTAAGAATATTAACAATTATTAGTAATTATAACAGTAATTATAGTAATTATACATAAAATAACCACAATAATAATTATAGTATTATTAGTGATAATTATGAATGAGTTTCAAATAGTTTTATTAATTATTAATTATTTTATTACAATATTCAACCAATATATGGAATGTATACGGCTATATAAAATAAATATATAAATAAATATAAGTATATAGTTACATTATTATTATTATTGTTATTATTATGATTATTATTATTACTACTACTACAATATTCAGCCAATCCATGTATTGGATACACTTTTATAAAATAATTAGATACAAACTCCAATCCACTAATTCCACTTTGTCCCTGGGGGTGCTTTCCCAATTTACAGTAAATGTTATTTTGCCTCTTCCTGGATCCAACTGGTCCCAGTCAAATAAACCCTGGTGGTTCCTCTGGAGTGGCTCAAATTCCTGACAATTTATTCCCATCCATGGAAGCCGAAAGTTGGGTCTGAACCAACATCTGGCAGGGGGAGAAGGGGCCTGTTTTTCCAGGAGGGATCATTTGTTCTGGCGACTCTGCAGGAAAATTGCAATTTGTGCCAGGTTGTCTCTTTAATTTGATTTATTTTTGGTGACACAGCCGGGATTGCTCTGGGATTTCACATCCTGGTGGGTTGGATTTGGTGATTGAATTTATTCAGGGTAAATCAATGGTTCTTATTTCCTGGAAATATCCCAAAATATGTTTGTTAATGAACCACGAGGGACAGAAAATGGAAGTTTAAATGCTCAGTATTTTGTGTTTCGTGCTGCTTTTGTGAGAGGGATGAACAACAGGAGGAGTTTAGGCAATAAAATGGGTGAAAACAGGAATTCTGTGGAGCTGAGGGAGGGGAAGGAGGATGAAGAGGAGAAAGAAAACTCCAGGAACAATGGGAAACATCCTCAAGGACAACTTGGCATAAAACAGAATTCCTGTTATTATTTTTGTCTTAGGAAAAGGAATTAACTTGATCTTAAACCCAATGGATCCGATCTGATAATCCCCCTAAAAAGGGGAACCAAGTGGAATTTTTTTCACTCTGCTGAAGGGATTCTTAAAGATCCATTAATTCAGATTAAGGGATTCTTAAAGATCCATTAATTCAGATTGACAGTGGCCTGAAAACTGGAGTAAAATAACTTTTAACTCTCCTCTTCATCACTCAAAAAGTGGGTGAAAATGGTGAAAATGCCTTATTTTTATTGTGGTAACATGAAACCTGGTGATTGCTTTGTGTTTCCTGGGAAAGCCTTTCTGGTGTGAGGTTGTTACAGCGAAACATTTTCCATTTAAATGCCCCAAAAATGTTGGCAATGGTCCTTCCCTTCCTCTTCTGGAGAGGTTCGAGTGGGAATTCCACTCCTCAGGATCTCAGGGAACATTTCCCTCCCTTCTCTCTTGTGTTTTGGGTTTTTTTGTGGTTCTCCAGTGCCCGAGGTCCGAGCACAAACCCCGTGATTTCCCAGACAGTTGCCGTTCTGGGCTTTCTCTCTCTTTTCCACGGACACACAAAAGATCAGAGTTTCCTTCTGCAGTGCTGGGGCTCATCAAACCCCCCAAAACTCCCCAATCCCTCTTTGTGGCGCGGTCAATCCCAGTTTTTGGAGCCCGTTGGAGGTGAAGTGGCTCCGGGTGGGGCCGTGGGGAGCGCTGGGATCCCGCTGAAGATCCTGCCCTGGAAATGCTGCTCTGCTCCTCCCTCCCTGCTTTCCTCACTGCCCCCTCTGATCTCCCCCTCCCTCCTGCCCACAGTTAGAGGTGTCCCCTTGCCTTGACAGGTGGAGGAAGGAGGTTTTCCTGCCCCTTGGTGCCCCTTTGCAACCCTAGCTAGTTGGGGTGGAGGTAAGTGCCTCTTTGCTCTCTACCAGACCAGCAGGTTCCCTGGGACTCTGCTGGAAAATCCCTCTGGGATTATCAGGGTGTTGATCCTCACTGATGGAGGGGGAGTCGAGGCTGTGGATTGTGGGGTTGTGAAGGAATTCCTGGGACATCCAGAGCACAGGACACAAAGTGCTGCTCAGGAGCTGCTGATCCTGCTGACATTCATTGTCAGCCGTGCTGGGAGGTTTCAAGTGCTCCCAAAATCCCCTTTTTCTGCTTTCCTTGTGTTCAACCACACTGGGATTTCTGCCTGCTCTGTGTCTGAGCCAAACTCCTGCTGTCAGTGCTGCTCCTTCTCACCTCTCACTTCTGAGTCCAGAACATCCAGCTCCGTTTTCTTCTCCCAGCTTCCCCCAGAACCACGGGATCTGCTGCCCCTTCTTTAAGTTTTTGGGGGGTGAAAGACAGATCCGATCCTTCATGGGAGAGTCTCCTTTCTCACACATTGTGCCCCAGAAATGAGGCTCTGGACCAAAATATTGGGTGTGGGGGTTAATTCCAAGTTCACAGGGAGGGAGGGTCTGGTTGGACAGGCAGTGGGGGGTGTTTGGTCATCCCACGGGACCCCCGGGCTGCAGCAGGAGCTGTCCAGCCTTGGGATGAACATCCCTGACACTTGGTGGGAAAAGGCAAAACCTTAGCTGACTCTTGGAGCAGATCCAGCAGTGGGACACGGGATGGAGACCTCCCAGGCACTGTTCCAAGCCCAAAGGACAGGGAAAAAGCCATTCCAGAGCTCCCTGCCAGGGAGGCAGAAACAGCCCTGGTGTCACCCGGGTGGGGCTGGGACTGATCCCAAATCCATGTTCTCCAGGAGTTCATTGGTGTGGGAACTCCGTGGGGTGGAGCTGATGCCCTTGGTGACTCCAGGTGGGGTTGGCAGCTCTGCCCTTTAATCCTTCTGGATCTATCAGGACCAGGAAACCAGCTCCCAGTGCTTTGGTCCCTTCTCTCCCGACAAGGGCGGCTCTGTTGGCTCACAGTGCTCTGGGCGTGGGATTGTCCTCCCGAGAGTCCAGGAGCTCCTGAGGGAGGTCCTGCATTCAGGAAAACCCCCTTGGGGTGGGAAAGGTTCTCTGTCTTGCCATGGACTCCAAAATCCTGGCATTTGAAGCAGTCCCACCTTGACCCGTGTTCTGACAAGACTCTCTTGGTTTGAGTCCCTTCACCTGCATAAAATCTGTTTCCTCTCCCGGTGTCCCTGGTGCTATTTTCATGTCTTTCTCCTCGTTTTTGAAGCCTTTTCCTTTCCAGACTGAGCCTCCTGTCCTCAAAAACGTTCAAAACCTGGTGGCATTTGAAGGTTTTCCATCTCTTTGAGGATGAACCACCTTTGATTTCTGTGTCTCAAGGATGAGCAATGCAGGTGCAGGAGTTGGTCACCTCCACCCTGTCCCACAAAGTAAATGTGTCCTGCTTCTGAATTCCTGTTTTTTTTGTGTGTGCCTGAAGTAATTTCTGCTTCCATCTTGCCGTGCAACTAATCTACCTTGTGGTTTCCTGGAGCTTTCCTGCAATTTCGGTTCCCAGCACCGCGAGGAGATATGAACAGAAACAGGCAGACAGGAGAGGAGGCGATGTTTTCGTGTTCAGAGTAATTCCTTGTGAGGGGAAGAGGAGGATAACGTGAGGTGTTTCCTTGGGCCTTTTCAGATATTTTTAAGCTGAAAAAGATGCCATTTCTGGCTGCTGGGGGGGCAGGAGTTGGGCAGTGTCTCCAGCCAGTCTGTGGTGGTGGGAGATGCAAACCCGGAATGTTCCGTGGGCAGGGCAGGAGGAAGCTCCTGAAGCTCCTGAAGCTCCCAAAGCTCAGCTCTGTCTGGTTCCTGGGGTGGCCCTGGGGGTGCAGGTCCCTGCTGCTGCTGAGTTGAAGTGTCTGTGCTGTGTTCACTCACCCTGCCTCTCGTTTCTCTCTCTCTCCCCTCTTTTTGTCAAGCATCGCAGGCTGCATGTACCGAGTCCTTCAGACCACGGGACCAGATGGAAAAAACCTCCTGAAATTACTCCCCATTTCCAAACCTTCGGGAAGCTTTGTGCCGCTAGTTCAGGCTCCAGCCATGCCAAATAGCCCTGCAGGGAACGTCTCCACCCCTGTCCATCTTACCTTTAAGACCCAGCTCGGCAGTTCCGCTGCGCCTTCATCCGTTAAGATCTTCCAGTCTCCTAATCCCGGGAAGATCATTCTTACGAGGACGTTAGACAAGCAGGAGGGTGTCAGGGCAGATTCTGAGAAGGAGGGCTTGGTTCCCGGTGCCAGTGTGCAGGGCAGGGGCTCTGTGCAGGACATGGCCCTGCCCGGCTCCTCGCCCCAGAGCGGCACAGCCTACATGGTGGTCAACACAAACCCTCTCCCAGCACAGAACCCCAGCAAGCCCCCGGTGCTGCCCTCCGGCCACCACCTGCAGATCCCGGCTGACGCCGAGGTGAAGTCTGTCCCGGCGTCCCTGCTGCCCCCGGCCATCCAGCAGAAAATCCTGGCGGCTGCAGCCACCTCTGCGTCCGATGGCTCCAAGATGCCGACGGTGATTTACGTGTCCCCCGTGAACACCGTGAGGACCCCCCAGGCCCTCTCCAAGCGGGTGCAGGCCTTGTGCCCCCAGAGCAACCCCAAGGCTCCCAGAGCCCTGCTGTTGGCAGCAGCCCCAGAGGGGGCCGGTGCTGGCCTGGCCGAGGGGCTGCGGCGCCGCCAGGCCCCCATGAAGTGGATCGTGCAGGAGGCCACTCCGCTCACCCCGTGCCTCATCCCCGTGAAATCCTCCAACAATGTGGCTTCCAAGATCCTGAAAACCCTGGTGGACACCAAGAACATGGGAGTGAGCTCTGCCAATGTCCTGCCCCTCTGCCCCAGCGGGCCCGGGGCCGGCCAGGCCAAGCTGATGCCGCTGAAGGACAACGCCCTGGTCATGTACAACGGGAAGGTCTATCTGCTGGCCAAGAGGGGCTCTGACATCCTGGCAGCCCAGTCTGAGAGACAAACCCCCTCCTCTCCTGAGCCCTCACTCAGAAAGGAGACGCCCCAGCGCGTGGACTCCTCTGCTGTCAACCAGATCACCAGCAAAGTGGTCAACCTGGTGCTGTCCAAGAGCAGAGGGGTGCTGCTGGCCCAGACGGACCCAAACCCACGGGCAGACCCCCAACATTCCTCCCCAAACGACTCCAGAGCCGCCCCCGTGGCCCCGGTGCCAGCTGGTGCTGCCCAGCAGGATCCTGGGGCCATCCAGGGCCATCCCTGCCCTGCTCCACCCATGGGAGACACCCCGGGCCCAGCTGGGGGGGCACAGGGGCACCATGGCAGGGACAGGAGTCACCCCTTGCCCAGGGCAGCAGGGGCTGTGTCACCCCAGGGGGAGCAGGAACAGGCTCACAGTGCAGACCAGCCCAAGGTAATTTAATTAATTACCAATTAAACACCCCCCTCAGTCTCTGGGGGGGTTTGAGGTGACAAAATGGCCCTTGAGGAGTTAATGGATTTCTGTCCTCAGGGATCCCGACCTGGAGTTGGTTCTGGTCCATAAATGGTCTTTGTTTTCCCCACTGAGGTTGAACTGTGCAAGTGAGAAATGCAGGAAGGAGAGGAAGGGGCCCAGCAAAGATGGGTTTTATCCCCTCCTGGGATAAATTGTCGGGATCTAGAGCTCCAGGGAGGCTGGTGGTGACTGGAGCTCTCCAAGGTGGATCCACACCTGTTCCCAGCACAGCTTTGGGCTGCAGGTGGGATGTGAGGTGGAGAAGGAGAAGTTTGCAGCTTCCTAGGAGGAAAACGAGCTGGAAGAGCAGAGTTGTGCTCCTGGCAGGGCACAGGCAGGTCCAGGCTCCTTCCTCCCATGGACCCACCTCCTTTTTGGCTTGTTCCTCATCTGAGAAATGGTTGAAATCCAGTTTATTTCTGCATTTATTTTCACCTCAGGGAGGAACAGCTGAGCAAAGGTGCTGCTTTCAGCTTCTACATTTGCCAAGCCCTGGGTTGTAAAGAGCGGAGGCACTGCCTGCTCCTCCCTCCTCCTCCTCTGGCACTTGGAAGGTGTAGAACAAGTAATTCTCTTGTTGCTCCTCTGATTTCTGTGCTTGCTGGTTGGACTGGATGCCTTCTGGATGTTCCATGATGGATTTTCCTTGTTTTGGGGGGGGGGTATAAAATGGGGGTTTAAGTAATTAATGAGTGTTAGACCTGTGATAATGAGTATAATTTACCAAAATGATTCTCTGTGCTAAATGAGGCTCTTGGAGGGGGGCAGACAAAGCCAATGTTCTCCTCTCCTTCCATCACCTCTTTTCCCATATTTCTGTATTTTATCTATTTTTATGGAGAGAAGGAGAGAGCGAGAGAGGGACTGATGGTTCTCTCACTGCTTCTGTGTTTCAGATCCGGGGGGAACACATGGATTTCCTGGGAGAGCTGGAAACACAACCCCCAAAGCAGCCCCACTGGAAGCAGTACTTGGAATTAAGGAAAAAATTTGGGCTCACCAAGGAGGAGAGAGTTTACCTGAGGAGAATCCCACTGATCCAGGACTCCTGGGAGAATCCAGAGGAAAGGGGCTGTTCCAGTGACAGCCTGGAAAGGAGAAGTGATTCCTGCAGCTCATCCTCCCTGGATGTGGAAATAGGGAACTGCCTGCAGGAATATGTTCCAGAGGAAAAGGTACCTGGGAATCTTTTCAGGGCTAAAAACCCTTGGGAAGGCATTGCCAGGGCAGGGCTGGGGGTTGTTGGGAGCCTCCCACCCCTGGATTCACCAGGAATCATTGGGACAATGGTTCCTAGGACTTGTTAGGGGTTTCTGAGCACCATCTGAGGATCTTTGTGCTCATTTTTGGGCTCCACCGAGGGAATTTGGGCAACAAATGGTTTGGGGGAGTTTGGCCTCACTGGTGATGGCTGGACAGTGCCAGGGATGGTCCTGGTGGGAATTGGGGCCTCTGTGTCCTGGTTTGTGTTTAACCTTGTGTTTGTCCAGCAGTGCAGGGGGGACAAGCAGAGGGATGGAAGGATAATTTTGTGATTAACGTCATTTATAATTAATTAAAAATCGTATCAGTTGAGTTTGAGATCAGCCAAGTGCCATTATCTCAAGGCTGTGGGTTTATTAGAACTAAATTAGAACTAATTTATTAAATTAAATTCACTCATGGACCTGCCCAGAGCTACAAATCCTTATAAACTTTGTCCTTTGTCACTGGGAGAACTTGGCTGGATGTTCCTGGAAGGGGCAACTTCCCTCCTAATGCGTGGGAAGGGTTTTATCCATCCAGAGTTCAGCCAGTGTCCTGCATTTCCTTTTGTGGGACCCTGCCTGACCCAACCAAAGCTTCTCTCAGGTTTTGCTCATTCTGTACTAAAATTGAGCAGATTTAAAGCTGCTCTTAAGATTAAACCCATCCCTGGGAGTGTCCAAGGCCACTTGGAGCAACCTGGGATAGTGGGAGGTGTCCCTGCCCATGGCAGGGGGTGGAACTGGATGGGCTTTAAGGTGTCTCCCAACCCAGCCCATTCCATAATTCTGTGATTTAAATAATGGGATATCTGAGAGGAATTTCCCCTGGTCATGGACATCTCCTGGCGTCAAGCTTTTTGGAAATTTAAACATGGAGAATTCTGGTACATTTGGAATTTTCCCATCAGATCGGGAAGTTTTTGTCTTACTCTTGCGTCAAAGAACTTGAGCAGCCACAGGGGATGAAGGGCAGGCCCAGCCCAGGCGGGTGTGCAGTGCCCTTCCCCTTCCAGGAGGGAATTGAGTGGTCTGGAATTTTTAACCGGGAATCTTTGCCAGAAAAGCAGGGAGACAGAAACATGTCCCTTTTCTCTGTTCCCGCCCGTGCAGATCATCGCGGATCCGGAGGAGGATCTGACCAGGAAAAGGAAAATCAGATCCTCCCCCCTGTCGGACAGCGGGAAGAGGAGGAGAAACTCCTCCAGATCCTCCACAAGCCCAAGTTCAGAAACCACCAATGCACTTCCCAGGAGCGTTTCACCCCCTCCAGCCTTCCCGGAGCTGAGCATTCCCACGGGATCCTCCGGAGCTTCCCAAGGGAGGGACTCGAAACCAGGGACACCCCCGGCGGGCAGCACCGGCATGGACTTGGAGATCCCAGAGCTGGTGGCTCCCGAAGGGGCTCCCTCCCTTCTGGAAGGTTCCTTCCGGGACGACGCTTTCCCGGTGGCTCCCCCAGACCTGGACGAGACGATCCGGGATGAGAAGATCAAGCGGCTGAAGCAGCTCCTGCGGGAGAGGGAGGCGGCGCTGGAGGAGATGAGGAGGGAGATGCAGCAGAGTTGAGATCCCCCTGGGCCCCCTTTCCTCTGCCAGGGAGAAACCCCCAATGGAATAAGCAGCCTCATGAATTCCAGGCTGTGGGTGTGTTTGGAATTCCATGTAGAATGCCGGGAATGAGAGACTTGGAGTGTCTGATCCCGCCCTGGGACATGACCCGGCACGGGCAGCGGAGTTTCCATCAGCACAGGGCCAGATTTGGGGCTGGCAAAGGAATTGTGCAATCCCAGGGCCTGGTGCAGGCTGGGAAACCCCTGGGAAGCTGTGGATGTGCTTTGGGTTGTTCTCCTCAAATGCATGAGAACTTTTTTGGTGAATCCTTGGGAACTTTTTTGTGAACCCTTAAGAACTTTTTCAGCGAATCCCTGGGAACTCATTTTGTGAATCCCTGAGAACAATTGTCAGGCAGAAGGCTGTGAGCGCTCCGTGGGTTACTGGATGTATTTAAGGGATGTGGGAATGGAACTGTCAGGCAGTGACAGTGCAGATATTTATACAAACCCTGGAGAAGTAGCCCTGGCTCTCCCTGTGGTTCTTGTGAGCCTTTATAAGGCCTTGGCCAGCTGTGCAATGTGGGGCTTTGCCCAGCTGGGAGGGTGGGCTGTGGGTTTTTTTAACCAGAACTCTCTCAATAATAATTTCTTCAGCCCCAGGTGGTTTCTGTAACATCCCTGGTGGTGTCTCTGGATTTGTTGTTCCTGGACGTGGCTTGTGCCACCCCCAACTGATGGTCCCTTGGTTGGTGTGTGGGGTGGGATGACTTTGGACCCCCACCCTCTGTTGTCCGTGTCTTTGGCTCCTGCAGCTCCTCCCTCTCTCTGACAACAATTAAGAACTTTTTATTTTTTCCCAGCAGAATTTGTCCCTGTCTTTTTTTCCCTTTGTCCATTTCTGGTTTATGTTGAACACCAACCCCTGCTGGTTCCTCTCCCTGCCAGGTCGTTGGTCACCGGGTTTGTGTTTTGTTCTTGTTCTTGTTTTCTGCGTTTTAATCCAATTTTCACCCACAGGTTTTCATTTATTGCCCACAGGGTGTTGGTGGAGGGTGTTGCTGTGGAGGTGGGTCCTGGAGAGCTCTACCAGCCCCGTCTTCCCTGATTTTTGTGAGTCTTGACAGTGGGAAAAACTCCAGTGGATTTAGAGAGGGAAGGAAAAGGAAGTCCCTGCTCTGAAGAATCCCAGGTTTGGGTTGGAAGGGACCTTGAAGATCATTTCAAGGTGGGCAGGGACACCTTCCACTGGACCAGACTGAGGTCCAGCCTGGCCTTGGACACTTCCAGGGATGGGAGAGCTTGGATAGAAAAGCAGGCAAGGAGTGGAGGGTGAGGGAGGAAGGTGAGTGATGGAAACAAACCCTTGGAGTTGAGGTTGAGCTGCTCTGTGAGGGAGAAGTTGTGGGGCCAGCAGGTCAGGGCATCCACGGGGTCATCGTGTGTGCAGAGAGAGTTTTGGGGCAGAAATCCCATAGTTGGGCACAGGAAAGCAAATTAATTAAACACTTAATGAAGGGCTGGAGAGAGAAGGATGTGGCTGAATTGGACAGTCAAGGGTTGAGGGAGGGACCAGGGGTTGGACTCTGATCCCAACCCGGGATATTCCATAGTTCTGTGGCCACCGCAGGTGTGGGACCCACAGTGGTAAATGTGCAAAGCAAAGGGGACAATTCCACGGGATTTTGGGGAAAATATGGGGCTTTGAGCAGCCAGCAGTGAGGACAATTCCTGTCTGCTGTTCCTGGGACGGGTGGGAGAGGCCCAGGTTTGGCCAAGGCTGTCAGATGAGTCAGCAGTTCTGTGGGAAAGGTGGGAATGCTCCCTCTGTGGTTGACCTTGGCCCATCCCAGGCTGTCTCCACGCTCCCCTCCCATGGGATGGGGGGAAGGACAAACCCATGGAGCTGGGGCTTGAGCCAAAGGCACTTTGGAAAAGCCAAATCAGGAATTGGATCCCTGTGCTGTCAGCGGGCAGAGGATTGGCCACTTCCAGGCTCTCCATGTGTGTGATGTTAAATTGGGAAGAGAAATCCTGGGACCAAAAATGTCGCTGCCTTCTCCTGCTGCCATCGGGCTTTTATTGCTGAGCAGGACCTTGGATGGCCTGGAAAATCCCTGGGATCAGGCTGGGAAAATGGTCCTGGCTGTGTCCATCTCAGCTTCATGTCCATCCCCAACTTCTGGTCCAGTCCCAACTTGTCTGTCCCTGACTTCTTGTTCTTTCCCAGCTTTTTGTGCATTCCCAACTTCTGGTCCATTCCCAGCTTCTCATCCATCCCCAGATTCTTGTTCATCCCCAACTTATTGTTCTTTCCCAACTTCTTGTTCATTCCCAACTTTTTGTTCATCCCCAACTTCTCATCCATTCCCAGCTTGTCCACCCACCTTCTGGTCCCTCCCGAGTCCTGGTCGGTCCCCAGCCCGCTCTGGGGTCACACAGTGGGAGGAGGAGGAATCCTGGATGTCCCGTGGCTGCTCCAAACACGGGGATGTCACTCTCACATCCCAGACACAGTTTTTGGGATGCTGGAAGGACATTGACTCCATCCCACAGGATGTGAAGAGGTGGGAACAGCCTCGTGAAGAGGAAGGAGGTGGAAGCAGCCTCGTGTCTGGTGCCTTCTGACAAACGTCTTCCCCCTGTTTTCCAAGATCTCCAAAGAAATTTAATGAAGTGAAGATCTCCTTCCCTTTCCTTTCCCTGGAGGATTCCAGTACTGACATTCCACAACATCTGTCTCCCAGAAGCTCTTTTATGCCCAACTTGAGGGGTCCATTGGCCCGAGTTTTCCCTAAAATGCTGAAAACTGGGAGAAGAATCCTCACTGCGAGGTTGGGATGGAATGTGGCCAGTAGGATTTGGTGGAAAAAAAGTGAATGGGCTGTTTCCAATCCGATCCTGGAAAACCCCTGGTGCAGATCAGAAGGACAAAGCGAAGCCAAGTGTGGAAGAGATAGAGAAGCCTTCTTGGAATGACATCCATGCAATTTGGGAGAGTCACTGAGAGCCAGGAGAAGCCCCTCTGAGGGGGAAAAGTTGTTCCAACAGGAGGAAAGAGGCTCCCAAGAGCCAAGGAAAGACCTGGAGGTTGTTGAAGCTGCTCCTCACCTGGACTCATCGTCTGCAGCATGGGTTTGGTTTTCCTGCCCTTGTTCATCCCTGGGCTCCCAGGATCCATGAGGAGTTTCCAACAGGAACGGGAGTTTTGGGAATGCTGGCTGTGCCCCCGCAGCGACAGTCCCTGGGGGCAGGAGGTGCTGCAGTTCCACACTGGGACAACTCCAAGTACTGATGAAATCCATGGATTTAGGCCATGAATTAAAACTGTTCCCTTGAGCAAATACTCCTGAAGAATCCATGGAAAACCTTTTGGGAGTTTCGGGTCCCAAGAGCAGAGGGGGCAGCAGGGGCTGGACAGGACAGGCCAGGGGCCAAAGCTGGGGCTGGGCCGGGCCCAAGGTCACCCGAGCTGGGCAGGACTGGCCTGGGGTCCCTGCTCAGCTGGGGACAACCCCCCCCAGCCCTTCCCAAGGCCTGTCCCAGACATTTGTGCACCTAGAGGATCGTTCAGGTTGGCAAAGACCCTCCAGAGGATCAAATTCCACTGGAAACCTAACACAGGCAAGCCCAACACTGAACCAGACACAGGCACTGGGAGCAACTGGGAGTGGCTTTTGGGGTCTGTGCAGGACACCTGACCAGGAAAACCAGGAAAACCCCCTGGAGGAGGCCCTGGACAGGCAGGAGCCACCAGTGTCATGTCCACAAACCCCCTCAAGAGGGGCTTCACCCACCCAGCACAGAGGGGCAGAATTGACCCGGGAGGTTCTGGGATGTGTCGATGGGGATAAATTCCCTCTCCAGGAGGTGGAGGAGCCAACAAGGGGCAAGGGCTGTGCTGGACCTCATGCTCACCTCCAGGAGGGGTTGAGGGAATGTGGAACGGTGGAGTTGGAGCTCCTGGGACAGTGAGGAGGGCACAGCAAACCCTGCCCTGGGCTCTGGGAGAGCAGAGTTTGGCCTCTGCAGGGATCTGCCGGGCAGAGTCCTCTGGGATAAAACCCTGCAGGGAAGAGAAGCCCAAGGTTGACACTTGAGTGTCACCTCCAGGCTCGGGAGCGACGCAGCCCAAGGAGGAGGAAGTTGGACAAAAACATCCGGGAGGGTGAACAAGGGGCTCCTGGACAAACTCCAGCAGGAAAATGAAGCCTCCAGAGGGTGAAAGGAAGGACAGGCAGCCCGGGAGGAGAACAGAGAGCTGGGCTGAGCAGGCAGGGCCAGGTCAGGAGAGGTGGAGCTCTGGTGGAGTTGAACCTGGCCTGGGACATCAAGGCAACAGAAAAGCTTCTGTTGGTGGCAAGAGGAAGACTGGAGAAGAAGAAGACTTGTCCTTCCTCCAGGAGGAAACAGGAGACCTGGTTCCCCAGGACCTGGAGGAGGCTGAGGGTCTCCAGGGTGTTTGTGCCTCAGCCCTCCCCAGTTCCAGTGCAGGACTGGCAGAAGGAAGGACCGTCCACAGCACGAGAATCCCAGAATCCTGGAGGTTGGAAAAGCCCTCCAGGACCATCGAGTCCAACCTGTGACCATCCCCACCTTGTCCCCCAGCCCAGAGCACTGAGTGCCACGTCCAGGCATTCCTACAGGGCTGGGGACTCCAAACCTCCCTGGGCAGCCCCTGCCAAGGCCTGACCACCCTTTCCAGGAAGAAATTCCTCCTGATGTCCAACCTGGCCCTCCCTGGCTCAGCCTGAGGCCGTTCCCTCTCCTCCTGTCCCTTGTTCCCTGGGAGCAGAGCCCGACCCCCCCGCCGGCTCTCCCCTCCTGTCAGGGAGTTCTGGAGGGAGAAGGTCCCCCCTGAGCCTCCTTTTCCCAGGCTGAGCCCCCCCAGCTCCCTCAGCTGCTCCTGCTGCTCCAGACCCTTCCCCAGCTGGACCCCTTCCCATTCCTGGACTTGAGAAGATCAGAGAGACCATCTCAGGATCCTGAAGGTGCCCAAGTCCGTGGGACCTGCTGAGCTGCTTCCCAGGATCTCAAGGTAGATGGTGGAAGTGCCTCCTCACTCCCCATCGTATCTGAGGAGTTGGGGCAGTCTGGGAAGTTCCCACAGATGGGAAAAGGGGAAATTTGGCCCCATTTTTAAAAAGAAGGAAGAGCCAGGGCACTCCAGGGCAATGAGTCTCACGGTGGCGCCCGGCAAGGTCATGGAGCAGATCCTTCTGGAAGCTGCACATGGAAGATGAGGAGGTGGTTGGTGACAGCCAACCTGGCTGCTCTGAGGGCAAATTGTGCCTGAAATGCTCTCGTGGTGTCACCTGGGGGTGACAGTGCTGGGGGTGAGGAGAGAACAATGACACCATTCCCTGGGCTGGGGCTCAGCACGTGGCACTGTCCCTGTGACACTGTCCCTGTGACACTGTCCCTGTGACACCGCCCCACATGACTCTGTCCCCCTGACACTGTCCCCATGACACTCCTCTCCGAGCTGCAGACACGGATCTGGTGGCTGGAGCTCTGTGGGTGAGGACCCGGCTGGATGGGGACACTCAGAGCTGTGCCCGTGGCTCGATGCCCACGTGGAGCCCGGGGACCAGCAGCTCCTCAGGGCTCAGTGTGGGACTGGAGCAGTTCAACCTTCGTTGGGGTCACGGACAGTGATTGAGGCACCTCAGGAGGAGCTGATGGCACCGAGCTCTGTGTGGGGTCACACCACAGGGAAGGGATGGGACACCCAGAGGGACCCAGACAGGCAGGAGAGGTGGGACTGTGCCAACCTCATCAAGTTCAGTGAGATCAAGCACAAGATCCTTCCCCGAGCTGGAGCAGCTCCAGGCACAAATCCAGGCTGGGGATGAAGGGATTGGGAGCAGCCTCGGAGAGAAGGACCTGGGGTGCGGGGGGATGAGGAGCTCAACGTGAGAAGCTCCATCAGTGGACAAGGGAAGGGCCACAGGTGTCGTTTGTCTGGACTTTCATAAATGTTTGACTTCCACAGACCTCAACACCTCCTGTCTGAACTGGAGAGAGGTGGATTCCATGGTGGATTGTCCCATCCAGAGGGAAGTGGTCACTCAGAGTCCTGAAGGACAGCAGTGACAGCGCTGCCCTCGGGGTCCATCCTGGGCCCAGGGGGGTCTCACATCGTCCCTGAGGACACAGAGGCGTCGGAGCCCCCGGCAGGGCTCAGTGACCCCGAGCTGGGGGTGCAGGGAACACCCTGAGGGACAGGGTCACCCCGAGGGACCTGGACCAGCTCCAGGAGCGGCCCCTGGGATCTCAGGAGGTTTCACAAGGGCTGGTGCTGCCCCTGGGTCAGGGCAACCCCCGGGGATCCATCCAGGCTGGGAATGGCCAGCTGGAGCAGCCCTGGGGAGAAGGACCTGCGGGGCTGGTGGGGGAGAGGCTGGACATGATCCCATGCCCTGGGCTGATCCCACAGAGATCGTGGGCAGTGGGGAGGGGGGATCCTGCCCTTCTGCCCCCTCAGGTGAGACCCCTCCCTGCACCAAAAGGACGTGGAGCTGCTGGAGCAAGTCCAGAGGAGGCCACGGAGATGATCCAAGGGCTGGAAAACTTGTCCTGTGAGGAAAGGCTGAGAGTTGGGATTGTTGGAGAAGAGAAGCTTTGGGATGACCCCATTGTGGCCTCCCAGGGCCTGAGGGGACCAACAAGAACCGTGGAGAGGGGCTGGGGACAAGGGATGGAGGAAAGGACACAGGGAGTGGCTTCAAACTGCCAGAGGGCAGGGATGGATAGGATACTGGGAAGGAATTCTTGGCTGGGAAGGTGGGGAGGGGCTGAGATGGAATTCCCAGAGAAGCTATGACTGCTCCACCCCTGGAAGTGTCCAAGGCCAGGTTGGAGCCACCTGGGACAGTGGGAGGTGACAGGGGTGGAACTAGAAGGGCTTCCAGGTCCCTCCCAACCCCAACCATTCCATGATCCCGTGAAACTTGGAGCAGGTCCTGGCTCAGCCCCACGGGGGGCAGGGCAGGGGCCGGAGGCTCCTGCATCCAGAGGGGCTGGAGAGAGGGGGGTGGGGGCTGAGGGGGAGTGATGAGGACACAGAGCTCGTTATTCCCTTCATTTAATGCTCACTGAGGCAGAAATGTCAGGACCAGGCCCGGCTCCGGCAGGTGACAGGACTCTGGCTTGGGACGGCAGAAATGCTGGGAAGGACCAACTGCTGCTGCTGCAGGAATTCCTGAGTTCCAGGAGCTCCGTCAGACACTCTCTGGGAAGAGCAGCCCCTGCTCCTCGGCCCCGGAGCCCGGGGGGGGGACGTGGTGGAGGGTCCGTCCCTGTAGAGTCACCACAGCCCCCAGGGACACCTTCTGGGGGAATTCAGGGAATTCTGGTCAGGGCCTCACCCCTGCCCCAGAGATTCCCTGCACTGGAAATTCTGGTCAGTGCCTCATCCCACACTGGGAATTCCGGTCAGTGATCCCCCTGCACTGGGAATTCCAGTCAGTGCCTCCCCTAACTGGGAATTCCGGTCAGTCAAAACCAGTTAAAGTCAGTTAAAGCCAGTTAAAACCAGTTGATGCCAGTTGGAACCAGTTGGAACAGTCAAAATAAATTAAAGCCAGTTAAAATCAGTTAAAGGCATTTGGAGCCAGTTGAAGCCAGTTAAAGTCAGTCAAAACCAGTTAAAACCAGTTAAAGCCTGTTAAAACTGGCTGAGGCAGTTGAAGCCATTTAGAGCCAGCTGGAGCCAGCTCAGGCCAGTTAAAACCAGTCCAAGCCAGTTAGAGCCAGCTGGAGCAAGCTGAGGTCAGTTAAACCCAGCCCAGGCCAGTGTGGTGCTGGCCGTGGGAGCAGAGCCGGGATAGAGCCGGGGTTCCCTCCATGGATCCTCCCTGGATCCCACAGGGATCCTCCAGCCTGGCACAGCCCCACGCTGGCTCAGGGCTGGACTCTGTCACCTCAAAGGTCTCCAGTCCAGAGGATTCCCCAAAATCTGATCTAAGTTGGGCATAATTTGGTCCCACCTTGGACCCAAATCCATCCCTGCCCCCTGCCAGGCAGGGCAGGAGCAGCAGCTCCGTGAATTCCCGTTACCTGGAAGTCCCGGATGTAGGTGAGGAAGAAGCTGAGGAAGGAGAAGGCCAAGGACCACTCAGAGACAGTGCTGACCATGTGCAGGGGGTATCCCTGTGGGGGAGAGGGGGAATCACTGGGAAAAGCTGCTCTGGGAGCTGCTGTGACACAAAATGCCTCGGGACATCCCATGGGACATCCCACTGGAGAACACAATTCCTTAGAGCCTCCAGGAATGAAGAGTGGGAATGGCCAGGAAAACCCTGGGATGGCACCCACAGGGAATTTAACACCTGAAGGCTCAATCCAGAGCTGGGCCTGAGCAACAAACCCTCCGGCTCTGGGGACAGGAGGGATTGATTGGAGTTTACAGTTGGAGCTCCAACTGGTTTGGGATTAATTTAAAGTCACACTTGGAGCTCCAACTGTTTTGTGGGAGCAGCACTTCAGCAAGTTCTGGCACAGGTTGTCCAGAGAGGTGGTTGTGGAATCTCTATCCCTAGAACTGCCCAAGGCCAGGTTGGAACAACCTGCTCTATGGGAAGCATGCCTGCCTGTGGAATGAGGGGGGATTGAGGTGCCTTCCCACCCAAAACCATCCTGGGATTCCAGGATTCTGGAGCCCCTCTGCTCTGGAGCCAGGCTGGGAGAGCTGGGAATGTTCCCCTGGAGAAGAGAAGGCTCCAGAGAGACCTTGGAGCCCCTTGCAGGGCCTAAAGGGGCTCCAGGAGAGCTGGAGAGGGACTGGGGACAAGGAATGGAGGGACAGGACACAGGGAATGGCTTCCCACTGCCAGAGGGCAGGGATGGGTGGGATATTGGGAAGGAATTCCTGGCTGGGAGGGTGGTGCAGGGCTGGGATGGAACTCCCAGAGAAGCTGTGACTGCCCCATCCCTGGAAGTGTCNAGAGCTGGAGAGGGACTGGGGACAAGGGATGGAGGGACGGGACACAGGGAATGGCTTCCCACTGCCAGAGGGCAGGGATGGATGGGATATTGGGAAGGAATTCCTGGCTGGGAGGGTGGTGCAGGGCTGGGATGGAACTCCCAGAGAAGCTGTGACTGCCCCATCCCTGGAAGTGTCCAGGGCCAGGTTGGAGCAGCCTGGGATGGTGGGAGGTGTCCCTGCCCGGGGCAGGGCTGGGACTGGATGGGCTTTGAAGTCCCTTCCCACCCACTCCAGCCTGGCATTCCAGGACTCCAGGGAGCTCCTCTCCCCCCCTGCGTTTGGAGCTGCAGGAATGTCCCCCATCCCTGCCAATCCCGTCTGGAGTTGCAGGAATGTCCCCCCGTTCCCCCAATCCCCCCCAGGCCTTACTCTGTCCCGGGGGTCCCAGTGCAGCCTCTGCTCCAGGCCGGATCCGTAGCGGCCACTGTAGAGGAGCCCCGAGGACACGGACACTGTGGAATGTCAAGGAGGGGGCAGGGACAAGGATGGGCCTCCGGGAGCTTTTGGCCTGGCTTTGGGCTGGGCTGAGCCCAGCTTTGGGCTCGGACTGCTCTCCATGAGGCTCCTCAGGGGGAGGAGCAGTGCTGGGGCCACGGGCCCTTCCCACCCTGGAGCTCATCCCAATCCATCAATTCCTGTCCCATCAAAGGGTCAACTCAGCCCTGCACCCACCCCCTTGTTCTCTGGGAGCTGCTCCTCCTCATCCCTCCCAATCCCCATGTCCTCATGGAAGCACAGCTCCTTATCCCTGATCCCAGTGTCCTCATGGAAGCACCGGAGCTGTGACCAGCTGGCAGCACTTCCTGAGCACCTAGAATATTTTCAGGGGTGTTTTCCAGGCTCACGGAACCCAGATCTCTTTCTCCATTGACTTTTCAGTCTCCCAACCACCTGGAATTCTTGCCTGGTGGGTCCCAGGCTGGAATTCTGTGCCAGCTTTCCTTTCTTAGTCAGGATTTGGAACTCCTTGGGATTTCAAACAGCAGCCAAGGGAAAAACCCCCAGTGACTCCTCATTTAATCCCAGACTCGGATCTTTCCAAAGTCTAATCCAACTTTTCCAACCCCTTGTCCAGGGAAGGAAGCCAGGGCTCCTACCTTTGCCAAGGAAATCAGGTTAATTTGGAGCCAATCTGATTTCCCAGCCCTGAGATATCAAACCCCATTCATGGTCAATGAGATCAAACCTCCAGAGCCTCCTGATGGGGAAGGACTTGTTTGGGTGGGGCTTCCCAGCACAAACTGGGAATCCAGACTTCCAAATCTCCCTGAAAGTGGCTGGAGTGGTTTGGGAGCTCTGGATGCTCTGAGTGCAGAAATTCCCCAATTCCCTGGGAATTCAGATGCTCTGGGAGCTCCTGGTCACTGATGGGGTGAGAGGAATCGGATCATTTTCCAGATGACAGTGTCCAGCTGGAGCATCCCATCCCATCCCATCCCATCCCAGGCCTGGCTCGGGGCACAGCTGGGACCAGTCCCAGTCTGGGAGCACTGGGAGTACAGGAGGTGCTGATGTTCAGGTGAGAACCAAATGGATCTCCCAAGGGGACTCTCCCTCCAGTGTCCTGCCCTCGCTTCTGCCTTGTTTGCTTTCAAAGGCAGCACCCTGGAATATTCATTTTTAGTATTTCCTAATTTATATTAATCTTTGTTCCTTAAATGTTCCTTTTGTGGTTGTTTCCTGGAAGGTGGTTCTTTAAATGTTTAAATGTTCTTTGAGAAGATACAGTGGCTCCCACTGTCCAGCAAATATCAGTTATTCCATTTAAACCAGGATTAATCCAAAGGAAAAGCTGGGCAGAGGAGGCAGCTCCCTAAAAACAGAACCTTTTGGGCTGGGAGCTCTGGATGCTGAGCTGAGTGCAGGAATTCCCCAATTCCCTGGGAATTCAGCCACTCTGGGAGCTCCTAGTTCCTGATGGAGTGGGAGGAATTTGATCCTGGTGCTACAAGCCCCTCTGGTTCCCCCCTCTCCCTGTTAGTGGGGCACTAATGACCTTCTGGGAAGGAGAACCCGGAGAACCAGGGAATTGCTGAGGCTGGAAAAGCCCTCTGGGATCGAGTCCAACCGTTCCCCAGGTCACCACTGACCCCCCAAGTGCCACATTCCCACAGTTTTTGGACACCTCCAGGGATGGGGCCTCCAAACCTCCCTGGGCAGCCCCTTCCAGAGCTGTACAACCCTTTCTAGTCAGGAATTTTCCCCAATATCCAACCTGCCCCTCCCCTGGCACAGCTGGAGGCCATTTCCCTTTGTCCTGTCCCTCCTTCCCTGGCTCCCCCCTCCTGTCAGGGCATTCATTTAGAAAATTACTCTAATTTCCCTCTTAGAAAATTATCCTCATTTTCCTTTTTCCCCCTTCCCAACCCACATTATCCCACATCCCTATTTCTCCAGCTTCCCCATGATCCTGGTCACACCACAGGGCTTCAGGAAACCTCTCCAGGCTCGAGGCCTGTGGGGGTTTGGGATGTGGGATTGGAGCTGAACCCTCCCTTTCAGTTCCCCCGTTTGGCTCCTCGGTGCTCAGAGCCCCAAATCCCGTTTGCAGGGATCCCTCCAAAGATTCCTGACAGGGACAAGGAATCTCCAGGTTTCCTGGATGATTTCCCTGCTGTCTCCCAGCCCCCTCAGCAGGGAGGGATTCCTGCCTTCTCCAGCCTGTTCCTCACTATCCCAGCGTGATTCCCAGAGCTCAGGGAGCTGCTCCATCCCTGGGAAATGGGGAATGTGGGTCAGTGCTGGTGTTGGCTGCCAGCCTGGAAATAAGTGGGACTGCTGGGCATTAAATCAGTGGCCTGGATCCAGGGAAGTGTTTAAGCAAAGGCTTTGCACTCCTGCCTTTGGAATGTGGATTCCAGAGGTTTGGAGTGCTCCTGTTTGACACAGAGCTGAGTCTTCAATTCCAAACACAACGTTTGGGGCCATCAGGGTGGTTCTGTTTCCTGACTCTCCAGTGATTCTGGAGAGGGAAAAGGCCTCTTTTGGCACACATGGACAACAACAGGGAATGGCTTCCCACTGCCAGAGGGCAGGGACAGATGGGATATTGGGAAGGAATCCTTCCTGCTACGATGTGGAGGCCCTGGACTGGATTTCCCAGAGGATGCCCCATCCCTGGGAGTGTCCAAGCCCAGGCTGGAGCAGCTTGGGATGGTGGGAGGTGTCCCAGCCCAGGGCAGGGGTGGGATGGGATTTAAAGTCCCTCCAACCCAAAGCATTCCAGGATTCCCTGTTTCCCTGAACCCCACAGCTGTTCCAGTCCTCAGGGTCCAAGGCTGAGGGTGGTGATGGATTCCAGAGCCGAGGGAATGCTGGAGGGAATGTCTGGCACAAACCTCTTGTGTCTGGACTGCAGGATGGGCCAGGGGGGTGTTTAGAAGCCAAAATCCCTTTGGACTCGCCCTCGGAATGTGCACTTCCCTTTCTCCCCATCCTTCCCAACTTACTCAGACCCCCTGGTGATAAATCCTGATTTTTCCTATTTCCAGTCTCTGGGAAAGGGGAGGACAAAGGCTGGGGGCCGTTCCTCTTCCCTTGATTTTAGTGGGGGGATATTAAAAATACTCCATTTTTCTGTATTCCCAGTTGGAATACGGAACACAGCACAGGCTGAGCATTCCAGGTTGGAATAACGAACACAGCCCAGCACAGGCTGTGTATTCCAGGTTGGAATACAGAATCCAGCATGCTCCAAGCTGCACATTCCCAGCTGGAATAAAGAATCCACCATGCTCACATTCCAAGGTGCACATTCCTTCCAGCTGGGGTTACATTAAGCTGGATCTCAAGCCCGTGGATTCTCCCGTGTCCCAGTGGCACATTCCCGGGAAAGGATACTGCTCCCGATGCTGCAGGAGCTCCAGAGGAGCACGGCCAGGCGGGCCCAGAAGATTCCCTTGCCGTGGAATTCCGGCTGCATGTGGAAGGACAGGACGGTCTGGAGCAGCATGTAAAGGGCTCCCACTCCGAAGGTCAGGCAGGCCCCCAGCACGTGGATGTAGTACAGGACACATTTCTGGGAAAAGGAAGCACATCCTGCTTTTCTTGGAACCCCCCGGAACCATTTTCCTCTGGAAAACTTTGGAAGTTCCCCCCCTCAGGGGGAATGTGCAAGTGCTCGGGAGATTTGCCTTGGAATTGGAGTTTCCAGCCCTTGGAATTGGAGTTTCCAGCCCTTGGAATCGCTGCTTTTGGGAAGCTCTTGTGGTGAAATTCCAGGTGAGAGCTGTGCCTTAAACACAGGGATTTGTGGGAGTTGCTGGCATTAATAACAGACACAAATGCAGGAATTGGGGCAGGGAATTCCTGCCAGGAACGGGAGACACAACAGCATTGCTATCCCGGGAATCCAGGAAAGATCATGGAAAACAGGAGAAACACCTCAGAATTCCAGGACCCAAAATGAGAGGAAAAAGAACAAGGTTCAGCATTTCCCCAAAGGACTCTGTCTGAATAAGGACTGTGTGGAATTCTCCAGGAATCCTCAGAGGGAACGAGGCTGAATACGCAGCAACACTTAAAAACACTCCAGGAGAACTGGGAATTCCAACCCTCTGGAAGGAGATCCGAGTGTCCCTCCTGCAAAGCCTGGGCTTTGGAAGGGGCTGCTCATGAGTCCCAAAGGAAAGAAGAAATGACTAAAAAAAAAAAATCCAGTTTTTTTAACAGCTTCCAGGTGGGAATATGACCCAAAAAGCCCCAGTTTGCTCCCAAAGGAAAGAAGGAATAACTAAAAGAAAATTATAATTTTTTTAACAGTTTCCAGGTGGGAATTGGACCCAAACCCTCCAATTTTCCATGAAAACTTTCCCTGGGATTTCAGAAGAAGGCAAGGAAAGCCCAAACCTGGAAGTTTGCGATGATGCAGAGGCCAAAGCAGCTCATCCAGCCCAAGGTGAGGCCAATCCTGTTGAGCCTGAGGATCCTGGAATTCCCTGGGATCAGGGCACACACCTGTTTGTACCGGACGTACGTCGTGGCCACCCCTGCAGGCACAACAGTGAGATTCCCAGGATCCTTTTCCCACTGGGAAGGTGCTGAGTGACACAAGGAATTCCTTAAAATCCAGGGATTTTTTTCTGGATCACAGGAATGGGAAAGCTGAGGGGCTGGGAGTGCAAACTGGGATGATACAGCAGCAAAGAATTTCAATATATGGATTTTCCCGAGATTTTCTTCATTTACAACACACCCCCCCCCGTTGGTTTTTCCCTCCTTCCAGGTAAATAACTGCCTGGAATTCCCATTTTTGGTGCTTTTATTCATCTCATTGGGTTTTTAAAGCCTTTACTGCCCTTCTGGAAGCTGCAATTCCCATGCTAGATTCCCAGATAACCCCCCTGGCCCATCCTTTCCTCTCCACAGAGATTTATTGCCCAAGGTTTGGTTTTTGCCTGGGATTTCTGGGCCCATCCATGACCTGAGGGGGAAAGGAAATTGTTTGGAGCTTTTCCCACTCACCCAGGAAGGTCGAAACATTCAACATGATCCCAAACAAGCATCTTTCCGGTGGAATCGTCCCTGTGTCGCTGGAGAAGAGAAATTCCAGGGATGGAGCAGCCACAGCTGCTCTGGGAATTCCATCCCAGCCCCTCCCAGCCAGGAATTCCTTCCCAATATCCCATCCATCCCTGCCCTCTGGCAGTGGGAAGCCATTCCCTGTGTCCCGTCCCTCCATCCCTTGTCCCCAGTCCCTCTCCAGCTCTCCTGGAGCCCTTTAGGCCCTGGAAGGGGCTCCAAGGTGTTTGTGGAGCCTTCTCTTCTCCAGGTGAACATTCCCAGCTCTCCCATCCTGGCTCCAGAGCAGAGGGGCTCCGGAATCCTGGAATCCCAGGATAGTTTGGGTTGGAGGGACCTTAAATCCCACCCAGTTCTACCCCTGCCCAGGACAGGGACACCTCCCACCATCCCAGGCTGCTCCAGCCTGGCCGTGGACACTCCCAGGGATGGGGCATCCTCTGGGAACTCCATCCCAGCCCCTCCGCACCCTCCCAGGGAGCAATTCCTTCCCAGTATCCCATCCTACCCTCTCCCAGTCTGACACAATCTCCAACTCTCTCTAACAACCCCAACCAGGAACCACAACCTGGAGCTATTGGGACAAACCCTTGGAGTCTGGGAGCTGGGAGGAATTCCCAGGGCTGGGACAGGGACACATCCCTGACCTGATGTAGGGCACAGGGACAATCTCTGACCTGATGTAGGGCATAGGGCACATCCCTGACCTGATGTAGGGCACAGGGACAATCTCTGACCTGATGTAGGGCATAGGGCACATCCCTGACCTGATGTAGGGCACAGGGACAATCTCTGACCTGATGTAGGG
>NW_016690439.1:594386-596215 GCF_001604755.1 Lepidothrix coronata
ACCTTTGAGAACCCCAGTAAACCTCTGAAAAATCTCAATAAACCTTTGAGAACCTCAGTAAACCTCTGAAAAATCTCAATAAACCTTTGAGAACCTCAGTAAACCTTTGAGAATCCCAGTAAACCTCTGAAAAATCTCACTAGACCTTCAAGAACTCGTAGTAGACCTTTGAGAATTCCCAGTAAACCTTTGAAAAATCTCAGTAACCCTTTAGGAACTCTCAGTAAACCTTTGAGAACTCTCAGTAAACCTTTGAGAACTCTTCAGTAAACACTTGAAAAATCCTATTAAACCTTTGAGAAATCTTAGTAAACCTTTCAAAAATCTCACTAACCCTTCAAGAACTCGTAGTAAACCTTTGAGAATTTCAGTAAACCTTTGAAAACTCTCGGTAAACCTTTGAGAATCTCAGTAAACCTTTGAGAACTCATAATAAACCTTTCAGAACTCTTCATAAACCTTTGAGAATGTCAGGCAGACATGGAGGCAATGACCAAAAATTCCTTCAATCCCTGCTCTCCTTCAGTCCCTGCCAGGCTGCAGGACTTGACATCTGCTCCAGAATCCTGGAATGGTTTGGGTGGGAAGGGACCTCAAATCCCATCCCATCCCACCCTGCCCCGGGCAGGGACACCTCTCACCATCCCAGGCTGCTCCAGCCTGGCCTCGGGCACTTCCAAGGATGGGGCAGCCACAGCTTCTCTGGGAATTCCATCCCAGCCCTGCACCACCCTCCCAGCCAGGAATTCCTTCCCAGTATCCCATCCATCCCTGCCCTCTGGCAGTGGGAAGCCATTCCCTGTGTCCTGTCCCTCCATCCCTTGTCCCCAGTCCCTCTCCAGCTCTCCTGGAGCCCCTTTAGGCCCTGGAAGGGGCTCCAAGGTGTTTGTGGAGCCTTCTCTTCTCCAGGGGAACATTCCCAGCTCTCCCAGCCTGGCTCCAGAGCAGAGGGGCTCCAGAATCCTGGAATCCCAGGCTGGTTTCGGTGGGAAGGCACCTCCAAGCCCACCTCATTCCATGGGCAGGGACACTCCCACCAGCCCAGGCTGCTCTTGCCTGATTTCTTCCCCATTTTCCAGCTGAAATGAAAGGTTGCCCTCTGGTGTTCACTCAGTGCAGTAAAACAGCAAGGAATGCAACTTCCCAATCCCACTTTTTGTAATAAACGGGGAATTGGGAAGAGAAATGCAGGTTTTACCCATTTTGTTACACATCTTATACTCCTGGGTGTGTCGCTCCCACCTCCCGTCTGATGCCTAAATCACACTCCTCCTTTCACATTTCAATGTTCCCAGTTTTCAATGTTTCTTCATTTGATTTCTGAGCTCCCAGGTTTCAAACCAACCCCTTCCCATGTACCTGAGGACAAGGACACCCACGGAAACGCCGCTCAAGGGGAATCCAAGGTCATGTTGGTGCTGGAGCTCCACCTTTTTGCTTCATTTTCCTGAATCTCTGAGACATAAAGCAGAATAATCCAGGTGTGAGGTGTGTTTATAGCTCTTACTCACCTGATTTACTCTTGTGAGCACCTCCTACGGTCACTGCTGCGGCCTGGACATGGCACTGGAGGGTTGGATCGACACAGGATGTTTTCCCTGGGTTCCAAGTGGTGTAAGGAGGGAGGCTGTTGGGTGCTGGGGTGCTGGAAATGCAGATTTGGATTTACAGGAGGTGGAAATGCAGACATTTGGATTTACAGGAGGTGGAAATGCAGATTTGGATTTACAGGAGGTGGAAATGCAGACATTTGGATTTACAGGAGGTGGAAATGCAGATTTGGATTTACAGGAGGTGGAAATGCAGATATTTGGATGTACAGGAGGTGG
>NW_016690439.1:598341-600348 GCF_001604755.1 Lepidothrix coronata
CTGGGGATGTGGTGAGGGACACTGGGGCAGCTGGGACAGCGAGGGGGGGCACTGGGGATGTGGTGGGGGACACTGGGGCAGCTGGGACAGCGAGGGGGGGGCACTGGGGATGTGGTGAGGGACACTGGGGCAGCTGGGACAGCGATGGGGGGCACTGGGGATGTGATGGGGGACACTGGGGCAGCACTGGGGGCACCAGGGCTGATAAGGGGGCACGAGGGATTTGTCAGGGGAGGGAGGGGGGACACTTGAGGTTCCTGGGGGTCCCGAGGGTCTCGGGGGATGGGGGCTGCAGGGAGGGGGCACAGAGGAGGAGCAGGGTGGGAGTGACACTGAGGGGGCTGGGGGACACCAGGGGTCACTGAGGGGTGACAGGGAGGCCAGGGGGGTCTCTGAGGGGTTGACAGGGGGTCTCTGAGGGGTGACAGGAAGGTCGTGGGGTCTCTGAGGGGTTGACAAGGAGGCCAGGAAGGTTCTGAGAGGTGACATCAGTTTGGGGGCTCCCTGAGGGGGTGCCAGGGTATTCCTAAGGGGTGACAGGATGTCCCTGAGGGGTGCCAGGGTGTCCCTAAGGGGGTGTCAGGGTGTCCCTGAGGGGTGACAGGATGTCCCTGAGGGGTTCACAGAGTGTCCCTGAGGGGGTGTCAGGGTGTCTCTGAGGGGGTTTGACAAGGGGTCCCTGAGGAGGTGACAGAGCATCTCTGAGGGGTGACAGTGTCCCCGAGGGGTGTCAGGGTGTCCCTGAGAGGTTCACGGGGTGTCCCTGAGAGGGTGCCAGGGGGTCCCTGAGAGGTCACACGGAGGTCGGGGGGGGTCTCTGGGGGGGTCTCTGAGGGGTGCCGGGCTGGGTGCCCGCGGTGCGGGTGGTCCCGGTGCCCCCCGCGCCCTTTACCTCAGCCGCTCCCGCGCCGAGCCCGCCCCGGCCCCGCCTCCGGCCCCGCCGCCGCCGCTTTTCCGGCCGTCGCAAAACGGGGCGTAAAAACCAAGCGCCGCCCGGTGCGGGGACACGGAGGTAACGGGGGGACAGGGAGGGGCTGCGGCCGGGCCGGGACCCCCCGGCCCCCTCCGGGACCGCCCTGGCCCCGGGCCGAGCTCTGGGGGAGCGCCCCGGTGAAGGGGGGCCGGGGCTGTGCCCGCGCCGGGCCGGGGCTGCGGGCCGGGGCTGTTCCGGGACCCCCCGAGACCGCCCGGCCCTGCCCGGGGCTCTGGGGGCGCGGGGGGAGCCCCGAGGGGGGCCGGGGCTGTGCCCGCGCCGGGCCGGGATCGGTGGGGGCGAAGCACTGAGGGGACCCCGAACCCCCCTTCCCTCCCCTTCATCCCCTCCCGTCTCCCTGCCCTGCCCCGTGGGAGCCCCGTCCGGGGTTTGTTGTGGGGGAAGAGGCTCCCCGGGTTGTTTTCCCCTCAGAACGCCCCGAGTTCTGTGTGCGGGGGCCTCATTTTCCGTGCCCGGCCCCCGCAGGGCCCCCGCGCCGGCCGGGTTTGGTCTCGGGGTGATGAAAGAGGGGCAGTTTTGCTCCTTGCCGAGCTCGTCGTCAGCCCGGGCCCTGCTTTCTCCTCTCCCCTCCCACTGAGGTGCCTTTTCACTGCTGGAATTTGCCTTGATGAGGGTGTGGAGAGGCAGTGTCAGCTCCTGTTCTCAGACAAGTGCTGACCTTTGATTTCCACAGCTTGTTTTCCCTACCTGTGTGTGGAGTTAGAGCACCCTGCCCTCTTCCTACGCTTCAGCCACATTTTCTTCTCCCCCCCCCCCATTGTCTCCTACTGATAAACAGCAAACTCTTATTTTTAGTCTCCTTTCTCTACTCTTCTTCCTATGGAGAGTTACATGTTTCATTCAAGGGAGATGGAACATTGTGAGGGTTCTTGTTTGTGCTGGAAAAGCTCTTCCTGACCCTGTACTTTCTCTTCTTTCTGGAAAAAAAATCTGGATAACTGCAAAATCAGTCTGTGAACCAAATTGCAAAGGTAGTTTTAGATAATTCAGTCTTTGGCCTTTTTTTTGCTGGG
>NW_016690439.1:601621-603016 GCF_001604755.1 Lepidothrix coronata
GTGCTGTGCCCACTGCCCGGGGGTGACCCTGGGGGTGACCCTGAGCTCTGTGAGCCCCAGTGCTGTGCCCACTGCCCGGGGGTGACCCTGGGGGTGACCCTGAGCTCTGTGAGCCCCAGTGCTGTGCCCACTGCCCGGGGGTGACCCTGGGCACGGCTCAGTGCCCGGCCGCCCTCTGAGGGGGAAGGACCTTTTCTCTAACGAGTCTCTCCCAACCCTTCCTTTCTCTTGCAGGATCTTATGGTTCTCCAGCACAGCTCCTGCCTGCCAAACCTCACCTCCTAGGCCAGCCGACCCATGAGCGGGCACCGCAGCAGCAGGAGGAGATGTGGGGAGGCCCAGGCCGAGGCCCCCGCGGGCTGTGGGCACGGCCCCGGGGCTGGGTGTGTGCTCAGCAAGCTGGTGCAGCTGCCCACACCCCCCCTGAGCAAGCACCAGCTCAAACGGCTCGAGGAGCACAAGTACCAGAGCGCGGGCAGGTCCCTGCTGGAGCCCCTCATGCAGGGCTACTGGGAATGGCTGGTGGGCAGAGTGCCCGCCTGGATCGCCCCCAACCTCATCACCATCGTCGGACTGTGCATTAACATCCTCACCACCCTGCTGCTGGTGTGGTACTGCCCCACAGCCACAGAGCAGGTGAGCTGGGCACCTCAGAGCCCTTCGGGGTGCTGGGGGCACCTCCTGGCAGGGGCACTGGGCTTGGGGGGGTTCCTGCTCTCTTGGCACTGGTTTGGGTGGGTTCCTGCTCTCTTGGCACTGGTTTGGGTGGGTTCCTGCTTTCTTGGCACTGGTTTGGGTGGGTTCCTGCTTTCTTGCTGGGCCAGCCCACAGTTTTTGTACTTTTAACCTGTTGTCTGTAAATCTTGGTGCCCCCCTGGGGTGGGTTTTGGGGTGAGACAGCAGCTCCTCAGGCCACAGCTGTGTGAGCAGGGTCTGACAGAACAAGCTCTTTGAGGTTTAAAAATCCAGGCTTCTGTTCTACTCCTCATTGCACCAAAGCAGATTGACTGGAATGTTCTGTCCTGGTGCTGAAATCTTTCCAATGACACCTGGCTCTGATTTTTTCCTGTTTTTGGGTCTCACTTTGATCCTGTACCAAAGGTCTGAGTGCTTTTGGCTCCCTTGGAACTTCCCAGGGCCCTGATAACCCAAGATTTCTGGGGCTGGGTTTTGGGGTGGGACAGCAGCTCCTCAGGCCCACACACCCCTGTGGACCAGGGTCTGACAGAACCAGCTATTGGAGGAAGGGGATTAAAAATCCAGATACTGCTTTGATAGTGCAGATTCTCTTGAGAAACTCGTGTTCCTGCTCCAGAATTTCAGCCTTTGGAGCAGTTTTCAGTGTGTGTTGGAGGAAAAAAAAATAAAAATCCAGATTTCTGTTCTGCCCCTGAC
>NW_016690439.1:605128-610367 GCF_001604755.1 Lepidothrix coronata
TAATTGGTGTTTCTGCTCCAAAATTTCAGAGTTTGGAGCAGTTTTCAGTGTGTGTTGGAGGAAAAAAAAATAAAAATCCAGATTTCTGTTCTGCCCCTGACTACACTAAAGCAGATTGACTGGAACTGTTCTGTCCTGGTGCTGAAATCTTTCTGATAGGACACCTGGCTCAGAGCTCAGCTCTGGCTCTGGGGCAGTTTGGGGACACAGGGTTGTGTTCCTGGGCTGTGTCCCCGCTGTGAGGGGCTGGATAAAAGTCAGGAGGTTTATTCTTTGTTCTCAATGCACGACAAGCTCCTGCCTTGCCCTCAGGAGAACTGTCTGAACCTGCTTTCAGGGCCCCAAGAGTCTTCAGGAGGCATTTCCAAGTTCCTCATTTCAAAGGGGTTTTTTTTCTCTTGCACCTGAAAACTTTCATTTTCGTGCACTGGGAAAGTTTTGGGGTTTTTTTCCACTTGAACGTGGAAACCTTAAAAGCTGCCCTGGGAAAGGGGGTCTGTCACACACCGGAAAGCTGGGAATGCCTCAGGATTTCCTGCTGGATCTGAGCTCCCTCCTGTCCCGAGCTGAGGTTGGGAATGGAGCAGCACAGTTTGTTCCTAGCCAGGCTCCAAACCCCGCGTAGGTTGGCACATCCCTGCTCCCTGTGTGGCACAGGAAAGGGCTGTTTGCCTGTCCTAGAAATCTGTTGAAACATAATTTCACAACAACTCGTGGAATTTGGCAGGTGGAAGATAAACAGTTGGAGCAGGGAGCACTTGGAGCAGCAAATCCTGCAGGCCTGGGGCTCTGTGGGGTGGACTGGCTTTAACTGGGGGTTATCTGGGGGCTCAGGCTCTGAAATCTGGTTTGACAGAGACACTTCAGCTGTCCCAGGACATCTGGGGCACTGAGCCAGAGCAGGAGTGAATGAATGTAGAGGTTTGGGTTGTTTGGTGTTTGGTATTGTTTTGATTGGTGATGAACCTCCAGAAGCACAAACTGAGCTGCACTGAGAGCACCAGGAGCTCGAGTGAGCTGTGTCAGAGCACCAGGAGCTCGAGTGAGCTGTGTCAGAGCACCAGGAGCTCGAGTGAGCTGTGTCAGAGCACCAGGAGCTCGAGTGAGCTGTGTCAGAGCACCAGGAGCTCGAGTGAGCTGTGTCAGAGCACCAGGAGCTCGAGTGAGCTGTGTCAGAGCACCAGGAGCTCGAGTGAGCTGTGTCAGAGCACCAGGAGCTCGAGTGAGCTGTGTCAGAGCAGTGCTGGTGTTCAGCACTCTGAGGTGCTCTGGGGGAGGTGACTGAGGTTTCCTCTCCCTTGGATGCAGGATGACCTGGTGCTGACCAGCTCCTGCTCCACTTTGCCCATGGCACCACAGCCCGGGTGCTGGAGGTGCCTTTGAAGTGTCAGTTGCTGCCTGGGGAGGAAAATGGGCCTTTGAAACTCCACAAACAACGTGCTGCTTTTTTTTTTCCCCTCCTCCCCCAGAGCACTTTTGCTTTCAGATGTAAATTTTCTCTTCCTTGTAGCTCAGCCTTAGTTTTGCTTTTTTTTTTTCCCTTGGTTTCCTCCAAGAGTGACTTGTCTCTTCCTGTTGGTGAGACGTGTAGCCAGGGGAGCTGAGCTGGAGAGAGGAGGAGATGCAAATCCTTCCTGCTGAGCTGGGAGGACCCAACTGGCAAAGTGCTGAGTGATGAATTGTTTCGCTTTTAAAAAAAAAGAATGGAAAAAAAGGCCTGGATAAGAGAGGGAGCTGTGAAATCATCCCCCAGATATAAATAACCTCTCAGGGGAAACACCTACGCTGCTAATGAAAGGAGAGAGAAGAGCCAGCAGAGGGATTTTTTGGGGGGTTTGTAGAGAAAAATTGCATCACCCTGAACGTAATTAAACATGGGGTATAAAACCTAGAAATGAGGAATAAAAATAACACCACGGGCTGGAATTCTGTGGCATCAAAAACTTGGGAAATGTGGTTTTCTCTCTCCCCCCTCCTCCCTGTGTGTTGTTTGTACAGATGAAGTGCTGAAAGCAGAGCAGCTTTTGGGGCAGAATGAAGGGGTTTGGTCACTCAGGAGCAGTGGAGGCTGGAGAAGGAATGTGTTTTAGTTACTGTGCTCCAGTGAGTCGTGGTTGTGTCAGCCTAGCTAAGCTGGACTCAGGGCTCTGTGAGAGGCAGGTTGGGTTAGTTGAACTGCCCTGGATTTTATTGGTGTGCTCTGGAAGACAGAGCTGCTCATAAATGCCCACGTGTGTCGAGTGGGAAGGTTGCAAAACAGCCAATAATTTGGGATTGATGGGAGTGGCAGCTGAGCCAGAGGGGTGGGGATCTGCCTTTTCTGGGCTCGGTGGGTCGCGCTTCAAACAGCAGAAAAAAGCTGCAGTTGGAGAGTTCTGGCTTTGGCATTGTTGGGCTTTCTGTGGAAATCCAAACTGCTCTGCAGGAGGTGGCTGTAAGGGGGGTTAAGGTGGATTTTCTTGGCAAAGCTGCTGATGCTGGAGGCCCCCAGAGGCTCCTGAGCTCCCAGTCTGGGCAGTGCCACAGGGAAGAGTCTGGGCAGTGCCACAGCTCCAATGTCCCTGGGCACGGGGAGCTCGGGGTTTGGGGTGGAAGTTGTGGGGTTTCTACCTCGAGGGTTTCACTGCACACCCTGTGCACGTGTGGGGCTGGGGTTTGCTCCAGCTGCCTGGGAGCAGGAGGCTGGAGCTGATCCAGGCTGGAATTTGGGCCCTGCTTTATTTACATTCCACATGTCCCAGCCCCATCCTGCCTGTCCTGCCAGGGCCCCGGGTGACCTGGAAGTGCTGAGGGAAAATGCTGAGTCAGGCTGTGGGACAGGGCAGCTGCAGCACTTGGAATGCTGAGGTTTGAAAATCACCTTTCTTCTGCTTTCCTTTCCCTGTCAGGCACCTCCCTGGGCATACATTGCTTGTGCTTGTGGCCTTTTCATCTACCAGTCCCTGGATGCCATAGATGGAAAACAAGCCAGGAGGACAAACAGCAGCACTCCCCTGGGAGAGCTCTTTGATCATGGCTGTGATTCCCTGTCCACAGGTATTGCTGTTATTTCTAGTTGAACTCGGAGGATTAAGTGACTCTTATTTCAGGGATTAAATCTGCAATGCCCAAAAAACAAAAAAAGAAAAAGCTTTTTTTACTGAATGCAGGGCTGAAAGGATCATTTTTCAGCTCAGAAGGTCACCTTTCTTTGCACCCTGGAGCAGCTGAGTTGTCTCCTCTTGTGTTCCACTGAAAACAAAGTGAAGCATGTGGCTGATTCAGCCTGAGCCAGCACTTTTCTGGGAGGGTTCAACAGTGTCTTGGCTCTCAAACATTGTCTGTAGGAGTCCTTAGAATGCTCTGTTGGGTTATTTTGGGGTGACTCTCTAGGCAGGTCTGAAGCCCGAGCAGTGGGACTCTGCAAGTCTTGAGTTTAGGATTAAAAGATTAAAATTAAGATTAAAATCAGCCAGATCAGTTCCTGGGGAGGTGGAGGGCACTGAGCCAGCCTGAACTTTAACCCCATTGCAAAAAAAATCCTGGAATATCCTGAGTTGGAAGGGTTCCACAGGGATCACAGAGTCCAGCTCCTTGTCAGGTGGTTTGGGTTCCTGAAATTCTAAAGCTTTAAGTTTTTAGGATTTCTCTAGCAAAACTGTGTGTGAAAATGTGGAGGGGAAAGCACAGATCCATTGGGAATCCCAAATGACAGACCTTGGATTCTATAAATCAGAAAATGGAGGGGGGGGAAATGCCCAGCAAATCTTGGATCCAGGAGAAAACCCCCAGACCTGCACAAACCACCCGAGTCCCTTCATGGGACTGTTTAGTGGAGTAAAACCATGGGAGACTGAGAAACCCTCAATCCTGCAGACTTCTAGTGACTGATGTGCATTTCAATACCTATTTTGCAGTTTTAATTATTTCTGAGGTGTTTTGTGCAAACCTCCCCAAGGCCACTCCCAGCACCGGGCCCCGGGTGTAGCTTTGCTTCTGCTGAGGATCTTGACGCCCATGTCCCACTCTCCCTTTTCACTGAGTGACTGATTTTCTCCTGCAGTCTTTGTGGTTTTGGGAACTTGTATTGCTGTGCAGCTGGGCACCAACCCTGACTGGATGTTCTTTTGTTGTTTTGCTGGGACATTCATGTTTTACTGCGCTCACTGGCAGACCTACGTCTCGGGCACGCTGCGCTTTGGGATGTAAGTACCTCCCCCGGAGCAAACCGGAACCTGACCTCGGTTCTTTGCCTCATTCCCTGCCCACTCTGTGCCCTCTGTGCCCACGTTCCCCTCCCTAGAGCTGTAGAAAATCGTGTGTGTCCGTGGAGACCCTTAGAGCTCGTGGCAGCTGCTGTGGGATGTGTCCCGGGTGTTGCTTGTGAAGTCTCCCTTTGTCCTGGTGGTTAATTAGGAGCTTTTTGATGTGATCTAAAGCTGAATAAAGAATGGGAAGTAGCTGCTGTTCCGTGCCAGGAGGGTTTGGTCAGGTGGTGGCAGTGTGGCTTTAGCACTCAGTTAATCTTGGTGCTGCTGTGACGTGCAGTTAATGTTTGTTATTGACCACAACTCCTCGGATTCTCTGGAATAACTGAGACTGAGCCTCCAGGTTAAAGTCCTGAGCCCCTTTGGTGTAGGCTGGGATTCTGTTCATATGGAGTGAAAACTCTGTTCATATGGAATGAGAATTCTGTTAATGATGGAATGAGAATTCTGTTAATGATGGAATGAAAACTGCAATGCCAAGGAAGTGAAGAGCTGAAATCCCTCTTCCTGCTGGGTGGGGGGTGGAATACAAGGATTCTCTGGCCTTAGTGGGGAAATAAATGTGTTTTATTTGAGGATTTATTCTCTGTTTGCATCCCTAGGGTTAACAAATTTATTTCAAATAAATGGGCTGCAGAATGGAGGGGGGTTGGCAACTGGGAACTGAAATTTGCCCTCAGTTTGTGGGATTTGGAAAGAATTCTACAACAGCCCCACCCAAGAGTCTGACAGAGTGTTATTCACAGTTTATCGTCCTGGATTTGTAGGTACAGAGTGTTATTCACAGTTTATCATCCTGGATTTGTAGGTACCCAGGTGCTGCTAAACCAGCACAAAGATGGGCCTCTTGTCCAAGGCAGCTTTTATTGGCAGGACACTGCTTTGAGAGTGCAGATTCTCATGAGAAATTTGTGTTTCTGCTCCAAAATTTCAGAGTTTGGAGCAGTTTTCAGTGTGTGTTGGAGGAAAAAAAAATAAAAATCCAGATTTCT
>NW_016690439.1:612605-613895 GCF_001604755.1 Lepidothrix coronata
TCAGGGGGGACCTTCTCCCTCTGGAATTCCCTGACAGGAGAGGGGAGGGGGGGGGGTTGGGCTCTGCTCCCAGGAAACAAGGGACAGGAGGAGAGGGAATGGCCTCAGGCTGAGCCAGGGAGGGTCAGGTTGGATATTGGGGAAATTCCTGCCTGGAAAGGGCTGTAAAGCATGGGAAGGGGCTGCCCAGGGGGGTTTGGAATCCCCACCCCCGGGGGGATTTAAAATCCCTGTGGATGGGGCCCCTGGGGACAGTTTTAGTGGTGGGGTGGGTTGATGGTTGGACTTGATGATCTCAGAGGGCTTTTCCAACCTCAGCCATTCCATGATTCCCTCTGCTGTCCCTGTCGTGGAGCTGAGCAGAGCTCAGACCCTGAGGAGTTCACCCTGAGGGAGGAGGAAAAATGGGATCACTCCTGTGAAATTCCCACAGAATCCTGCAGGTGGAGGAGGAAAACTGTTTAATTGTGCCCAGTAATTGAATCCATCAAACTGGGCTGGGTCTTTCCCTTCCCCCTGGGAAAGACAGATCCCACCTCCCCCAGGGCAGATCCCTGAGCTGCTCTGGGATTTGGAGCCATCCATTGGGTTGATCCTGGATCTGACTGATAACATGATCCCATGGTTTTATTGGATCTGGGCAGGGAATGAGCTCCTCGAAGGGCAGCTGGAGTTGGGGGAACAGCTCCAATGAATAGCCAGGGGTCAGTGTTGCTCCAGAATTCCCCAGGAGGAGGCAGGAAGTGTCTCCAAGACAGGAGTTGGGCAGGAAAAGTCAATCCAATAAACTCAGTAGGGAATGCTGAGGATGGAGCTCTGAGCAGGAGTTTGGTTTAAAAACTGACACCTGACATGGGAATGGGCTCATGGAAGAGCAGGAATTCATACCTGGGGAAAGAAAAAGGGGATCCTGAACTGCAGGAGGAGATTCCACGTTGGAGCAGCCCCAAGGATCCCTTTGCTCTCCTGGTTCTTGGCTCAGGAACTGGTTCCTGAGGGTTCTGGGCTCGAGCTCAGTCCTGGTTCAGCTGGGCCATCCCCGGGGCTCCTCCACTTGGGAAACTGGGAATGTGCTCCTGCACATCCCAAAAATCCAACTGGAATTCCTTGTGTCCCTGTGGGAGCAGATCCGATGCTTTAGGAACATGCATTGTGCCTTTGGTTTAAGGCTCTCCAAGATGGGGATTCCTGCCTTATCCCAGTCCTGGGATCCTGAGCAAGAACTCCAGGGAAAGTTTGAGGCTCTCCAAGATGGGGATTCCTGCCTTATCCCAGTCCTGGGATCCTGAG
>NW_016690439.1:616161-628517 GCF_001604755.1 Lepidothrix coronata
CACTCCATTCCCTCATTTCCGCAAGGAATTTCCCTCCATTCGCTCATTTCCCCAAGGAATTTCCCTCCATTCCCTCATTTCCCCCAAGGAATTTCCCTCCATTCCCTCATTTCCCCCTCACAGTTTGGGTCAAACCCTCGATTTCCTGGGTGAAGGTTCCAGGTGTATCCCCCATTCCCATTCCTTTGTTCCCCTTTGTTTATTGGGGCTCGTTGACCTGTCCCCAATCCGTGCGGATTTGGGGATCGCGGATCCTTGGGAAGCTCCTGGGAAGGGCAGAGCTCCGGGAAGGTTCCAGGTGTATCCCCCATTCCTGTTCCTTTCTTCTCCTTTGGTTTTTTGGAGCTCGTTGCCCCTTCAACCTGTCCCCAGTCCCTGCGGATTTGGGGATCGTGGATCCTGGGAAGCTGCTGGGAAGGTTCCAGGTGTATCCCCCATTCCCATTCCCTCCTTCCCCTTTGGTTTATTTGGGCTGTTGACCCTCGTCCTGTCCTTTACCCTGTCCCCAATCCGTGTGGATTTGGGAATCCCGGATCCCGGGATCTCCTGGGCAGGGCGAGCTCCGGGCGGGCTCTCAGGAATTCTCTCCGGCATAGATTCGATGTGACAGAGTCCGTGCTCTGCACTGTGGCCATCCAGCTGCTCTCGGGAATTCTGGGACCCTGGGTCTGGAATTGCACGGTAAAACATTCCCGGGATGTGCCGGAGGCTCGGCCGAGCGGGGACAGCACCTCTGTCATGCACTGCCCTCCGAACCCCCTGGTTTGGGGGTTCCCCCGCCTTTGAGCAGGTCTGCCTGGGCTTTGACACCTCCCACGGGAGGGAAACACGAGCAGAGACAATTCAAATGATCTGGAAAAAAAAGAGCAGGAAAAAAATTCAGATTGACTAGAAAAAAACAAGCAGGGAAAAATTCAGATTAACTGGAAAAAAATGAGCAGGAAAAAAATTCAAATGAACTGGAAAAAAGTTTTCTTTTTTTATTTTATTTTTAAATATTAAAAAATGAGCAGGAAAAAATTCAAATGAACTGGAAACAAATGGATGGTTTTAATTTTTTTTTTTTTATATTTGGTTTTTTGCTCAAAAGCTGCTTGTTCAACACAAAAGTGTTATTTAAAGGTTCCTATTTATACTAGTTTTGGCTTATGTGTATTATAATATTTAGTGTATATGTATCTATTATATATTATTATATATAATAACATATATTTTATAGATAATATATACAACATATTATATATTATTAATAAATATTATATATGCTGCTTTGTAATAAATATTTAAATATTTAATATTTAACACAAGGAGAAAAAATGAGCAGGGAAAAATTCAAATTAACTGGAAAAAAGGTATTTTTTAAACTATTTTTAAAGTATTTAAGTTGTTGTTTACTCCAAAGCTGCCTGTTCAACACAAAAGGTTGATTTAAAGATTCCTCCCTGTTTTATCCCAGTTTTGGCTTCACCTCAAAGCCAGGCAGGAGAATCTCTCAGGGTAGGAATGGAATCATGTTGGAACTATTTAAAGCTGGAGGAACCTTTTTGTTGCTGCCATTTCAACACTTTCCCACCAGAAACAAGAACTGTTTGGCTTTTATTTTATTTTATTTTATTTATTTTATTTTATTCTTTCTTTTTCCCTTCTTTTTCCTTTCTTTTCCCTCTCTTTTCCTCCCTTTTCTTCTTTATTATTATTATTATCATCATCATCATCACCATCATTATAATATTTAACATTTACACATTTAATATTATTTACATATAACATTATTATATAGTATATTTTATTAATAATAATCACTTGGAGGGATCAGGTGCCAGAAATGCCAGGAATTTAGAAATGCTTTGCTGATAATCCCTGGAAGGCTGGGAACAGTGCAGGGAAACGGGAATTGGGCCAGGAAAGGGAGGAGAAGCTCCATCAGGATTCCAGGCTGGGACAGAACTGAGTGCCCAGGGAGCCCCTGGGGGGAAAAGAGCCATAAAATCCAATCATGGGGGAATATTCCTCGGTCTGGCTGTGGGGCAGGAAGAGCTGGAATTGTGGGAGGAGAGGGAATTGCTGGAGCTGGATGAGGAGAGTTTTCCACGGGAGCAGAGCAGAGGAGCTGCTGCAGGGTCCAGGGGGAAAAGGTCCCACCTTGGCCATTCCAGGAGATGTTTGTCCAGTGCCTGCAGAGGCTGGGCAGGCAGAGCATTCCCATGGAATCCTGGATGGGTTGGCTTGGAGGGACCTCAGATCCCATCCAGTCCCATCCCTGCCCTGGGCAGGGACACCTCCCACCATCCCAGGGACACCTCCCAACATCCCAGGCTGCTCCAGCCTGGCCTTGGACACTTCCAGGGATGGGGCATCCTCTGGGAATTCCATCCCAGAGTCCCAGGGCCTCCCCACCCTCCCAGCCAGGAATTCCTTCCCAATATCCCATCTCTGGCAGTGGGAAGCCATTCCCTGTGTCCTGTCCCTCCATCCTTTATCCCCAGTCCCTCTCCAGCTCTCCTGGAGCCCCTTAAGGCCCTGGAAAAGGCTCCAAGGTGTCCCTGGAGCCTTCTCTTCTCCAGGGGAACATTCCCAGCTCTCCCAGCCTGGCTCCAGAGCAGAGGGGCTCCAGAATCCTGGAATCCCAGGATGGTTTGGGTGGGAAGGGACCTTAAAGCTGTGGCTGCCTCATCCCTGGAAGTGCCCAAGGCCAGGTTGGATCCCCCTGGGATGGTGGAGGTGTCCCTGCCCAGGGCAGGGGTGGAATGGGATGGGATTTAAGGTCCAACCCAAACCAGTCTGGGATTCTGTGGATCTTCTGCTGGAAAACTGCACTACAGTTGGAAAACTGGCAATTCCTCTGCTTTCTAGTTTGTACCAAGGCAGAGTGGAAAGAGAGGGAGATGTTTCCATGCCTCTGCAGGAATGGGAGCCCCTGGAAACTCTGTAGACCTTCTGCTGCCTTGGGAATTCAGGCAGGGCTGAAATGGGCTTTTACAACTCCCAGCTTTGCTGCTTCCCTGGCTTTGTGTGGATTAAACCCTCGGATATTCCCATTTCCAGCCCTTGGTTCAGCCTGGGGCAGCGTTGGCACTGCCTGACCCACTCCCTCCTCCCTCCTGCAGAGCTCCTGGTTGTTATTCCTCATTTAATTATTATTAATTATTTAGTGCCTGTCACTTTGCTCCGGAATCAGCATTTTCCAGCCTTATTTTCAGGTTTTTCCCAGTTTTTTCCAGCCTTGTTTTCAGGTTTTCCCAGCCCTGCCATCGGATTCCATCAGGGCGCTTTGTGTGAAATGTTGAGTCAGAGCCTTTGCTTTGTCTCCATCAGCCCTTTGTTCTCCTCCCTTGCCGGAATGTTCCCAGAGATCTCAAAGCCCCATCCAGGATCTCCCAACTCCCATCCCGGACCTCAGACCCCGTCAGGGGCTCCTGTTTGTTTGTGCAGCCTCTGACAGAGCCCTGGGTTCCTTTGAAGGGTTTGAGACCTGCTTTCCTTGTGTCCCCTGAGGAACTGCCCCAGGAAACTTCCCATCCCTCTGTTGTGGTGTGGGAATGCCTTGGGAGAAGGGATTGTTTCCTTTGCCCCGTTTTCATGGATCTGGATGTCCCAGGTGTTTGGGCAGCGCGGACAGGATGGGTTTGGTCGGGAAACTTCAGGCACAGAACCCGGCAGGGAGGAGGAAGTGGCTGAAAATATCCCCCTTTCTAAAAATAACCCAGTTCTGAGGCTTCTCCTGGCATTCCTGCTCTTCCCACCTGGATCCTGGGATGCAGGATTGAAATGAGGGGGAATAGAGACAGACACAGGGAGAGGAGAGCAGCTTGGAACTGGCTCCTTCCCTCCTTGCCTGGAAATCCCTTTGCTGTCCCACGGGTCTGTGGGCGTCACTAATGTGATGGCAGGAATTAAACCAGGCACTGAATGTAGGACCAGGGGCCTTTCTCTGCTTCCTGCTTTTCTTTCCCTGATTTTTTGACTCGGATTTGCTCAATGAGCCACAGCTCCAGGGGTTTGTTCTTCAGCCCTGATCATGGAAGGGCCACTCCAGCCTTTTGTGCCACAGTGGGGCAGGAACAGGGTCACTGCTCAGCACAGCCTGTCCCAGGCACTGCAGCCCTCCCAAAGCCAGGCTTGAGTCATCTCCAGCCAAAGCCAGGCTTTAGTGATCTCCATCCAAAGCCAGATTTTAGTGATCTCCATCCAAAGCCAGGCTTTAGCCAATCTCCATCCAAAGCCAGGCTTTAGCCAGGCTCCATCCAAACTGAGCGAGTGCTTTCCCTGCTTTTCCCTTCCCATTTTCCTGGGAGCTTCCCAGTTTAGAACCAGCCCAGTGACTGAGGCAATGTATGGGTTTTTGTGTAAACCCAGCTCAGTTAATCCTGCAGCAAAGCATTAATCCCGAGTTAACCACTGAGGAGGAGGCCAGAATTTCGGGTTGAGCTTTCCCGGCTGTGCCTTTGCTCAGGATCCCCCTTGGCAAAGCTGTGGTTGCTTTGTTTTATAATCCCATTTTTCCACTTAGTTTCCATTTTAAGGACTTTTTTAGTCCCTGTTTAGGACTTTTGGGAACACTGGTGCCAATCCAGTGTCTTTTGGGTGGCAAAACTTGTGGCTTTTTGGGAATTCATTCCCGTTTATTCCTCCCCTTGCTCCCTGTATCTACCTGTACCTGCACAGACATGGAGTCAGGTTGGGTCGTGTGGCTTCCAGAGGTTTCCAACCTTCCCCACCCTCCCTCAGGGCTTCCATCATTCCTGAGGCCACACAAAGAGCACCAGGAAAACTGGGAATTGGGACAGGGACTCCTTGGGGGGGCGGAGGAGGTGTTTTAGCCAAGGCCCAGCTGGAGGCAGGAGAGCGTGGGGCTGGAACGGGATCCAGCTGCCCTGGAGCCCTGGAGCCTTCCCTTCTCCAGGGGAACATTCCCAGCTCTCCCAGCCTGGCTCCAGAGCAGAGGGACTGCAGAATCCTGAATCCCAGGATGGTTTGGGTGGGAAGGGACCTTCAATCCCATCCAGTCCCAGCCCTGCCCTGGGCAGGATCCATGGATTCTTCACAGATGTTGGGAAAGTTCAGCCAAAGCTGTTGGAGGAAAACTGGGAGAAGACTCCAATGAAAGGAGAGATTCCTTCCAATGTCTTTCTGCTGGGAAGGAATTCCTCCCTGGGAGGGTGGGGAGGGGCTGGGATGGAATTCCCAGAGGATGCCCCATCCCTGGGCGTGCCCAAGGCCAGGTTGGATCCCCCTGGGATGGTGGGAGCTGTCCCTGCCCAGGGCAGGGGGGAATCAAAGGATCTTTGAGGTCCCTCCAGCCCAAAGCACTCCCAGATTCCATGATCCACAGGACAGCAGGAGGGGCATCAAAGCCCTTGTTGCCCTTCCCTTGTCCCTGCTCTGGGGGATATTCCAAATATCCCAAATAGTCTGTATGGGATTTGGCCGCAGCCTCGGGACTGTCCCTCCTGCTCCTGGTTCTGCTGCTGAAACCAAATTATTTTTGCCCCAAAGCCCTGCATTTTGGCCAGGCTGGAGATCCCCAAATGAGAGAATCCACTTCCAAAGCCCTGGGAGAAAACCTGAGCTGATCCTGAAATGATTCCATGGGCTGGGAGGGTATTGAAGGCAACAGGCAAAAAAATTCCATATTTTATGAATATAAAAAAATAGTATAGTATATTATATATCGTGTATATTAATATATAATATATTAGATTTTATTTTATATTTTATATAGGTTATATATTTTATATTTTATATGTTTTATAGCCTGTATTTTATATTTACATTATATATTATGTTTATATTTATATAATATGTTTATATTTACATTATATATATATGTGTGTTATACATATAATATGTATTTTATTTATGTGTCTATAAAATCACAAATTATATATATGTAATATATATAAGGTATAAAAAATATACAACATTATATATATATAATATATTATGTATAATGTTATTATATTATACATATGTATGTTATGTATACATATATAATATAAAGTATATAACACCATTATATATAGTATATAATGTTATATATAACATTATGTATATTATATATAGAATATATAACACACCAGCAAGTCCATCCTCTTTGTTTCACTTGTATGTTTCTTTACTTCTATTTATTTTTATTTATTTCTATTTCTCTCTTGATTATTACTTCATTTTATTAATTATTCATTACTATTTTATTATTTATTTTTATTGTATACATTAATTATATGTTAATATATTTATTTCATAGTTATTATTTTTATTATTATTATTTTGTTTCTTTTTTTTTACAATTTATTATTATTTCCTTTTTTCCTATTTATTTCTTTTCCTTTCCTATTTCTTTTCTTCCCCTTCCCTCTATTCATTTCCACTCCCACTTTTCCCTCTTTCTTCCTCCAGGACTTTTTCATTCCCTTTAAAAAAACCCCCAAATTCCCTCTTTTCCTCCAGTTTTCCACCCCCACAGTTGGTTCCTCCCTCCTGGTTCCAACCTTTTCCGTTCCGGCTCTCCAGGGATTTGTGTTTCCTTTTTAAACTTGGTGCCTCAGGGAGAATATTCCGATTAAAGGCAGGGAATCAAAGGCCTTTAAAAGGCCAATAACACCCAAAGGCATTAAAACACCTCCTGAGCATTCCAGCATCTCTGATAAATCCTGTTTTTTTGGTGGAGAAGGTTCAAACTGGATATTTATTCCCACCCTGAGCAGTGACAGTCCACCTTCTCCTCTGGATAACTGGGATAACCAGGGTCCATTTCACCGATAAACCCCAAACACTGATTTTCTCCCTAAATTCTGAGGGAATTCTGCCCTTTTCCCTGGATTTTGGGTGCATGACAGAGCTGCTGTGCTGAGCTTGCAAATAACAGCCTGGAATTGCTTCAGTGCTCGGAATAATTGGCTTTTTTTGGCTCTTTTTGTACTGATCAGAATTGATGTGACTGAAGTGCAAATCTTCATAATAATCATGCATTTGCTGGCAGTGATTGGAGGACCTCCTTTTTGGCAATCTCTGGTAATTCTGCTCCTCTTCTTACTTTATCCTGATTTATTTTGCTTTTCCCTGGATGAATTCCCTGCACAGGTTGATTTGGGAGGAGATTTTCCTCGGAAGAGGGAAATGGGAATTTTTGGAGTCGATCACGTGGAATTCCCTGGTTCTGGCTGGGCCAGAGCTACTAAAAAAAAAAAAAAGGTTATTTTACACCTGGAAAAACATCAAATATTGGCCAGATTTCGATGGGCCTTCAGGGAAATCCTGGGAAAACCTCCCTGGATTTCAGGCAGTGGAGGAGCATTAAATTGGGATGAGGATTTGGGGATAATTGGGCCTGGCTGGGGCTGACTCTGATTTATATGAGGGAAAAACCCCAAATTGTCTTTTTTTCCCTTTTAAATTGGGATTAAATGATTAAATGAATGTTTGATTTATATTTATATCTATATCTATATTTATATGTTTTATCTCTATATATAATTTATATATATTTATATCTATATTTAAATCTATTGCATCTATTTTATATCTAATTTTGCGTCTATTTTATTTATATCTATATATCTATTTTATATATGTTTTAATACCTACTTTATATGTTCATATATATAAAACCATATAATCTATAGATATAGATGTGTTCCTGTGGGCTCTCCAGGCCATGTCAGCTGGCACTTGATGGGCTTTGTTCTTAATTATAATTATAGTTAATCACTAATCACAGCAACGTTCCTAACCCTGGAATGTCTGATGAGATTTGGGATTTGGGGGTGGGAGTTTTGATTTGCTCTGGTTTTGGGGGAGGAGGGAAATAACGGGATCCAAAGGGGGTCGTGCACTCAAACATTCCACTTTCCCCTGGGAAGAGCAGGTGGGAAAAATGCGGGATTATGGTTTTGGGGAATTGTTGCTTTAGTTCATTTCCTTTCCTTGTATCCCATAAAACTGGGTGTCCCTGTCCTGGCTCCCTCCTTTCTGGCCCTATAAATTCCCTTTTAAAGCCTCTTAAACACTCCTAGAGCTGGAGAATTCCTGGGAGATGGTGAGTTTGGGATCACTGGGAAAATGGGAATGAAGGGAGCAAGTTTAGGGCAACTTGTTTAATCCATGGATTATGTAGTTTATATTCCATATACTGATTTATTTTACTGTTGAAAGCAAGAGAAAAGTCCTGCAGTTCCTGGGATTTTCCTCCCCAAAGGCACCAAGGATTCGGAAATGTGGAGCTGGAGGTTGTTGTTCCTCAGGCAGAGTCCATGGACAGCTCCACATTCCAGCTGGGATCCAGCCCTGTGGGAAGGACTCCTGGGACCCAGGTTTCCCAGCTGGGTGTGGGATTTGATGTCTCTTCCCTGACCCTCAGCTGGTGGAAATGGGCTCTTTTCCTGCCCATTCCCTCATTATTTGGGGTTTGAGATCCCAGAACTCCGATGGCACCAACTCTGCAGTTCCTGGCAGCAATTTTCTGGGAAAATATCCCAGCCTTGCTTTAATCCAGGTTCTTCCAACCTCTCCTGACCCTGTTCCCTTCCTGCTGCCACGTGTTCCTATTGACATGCCGGGATTTTCCCAACCAAAATTTGGAATTGTGGAATCCTGGAGTGGGTTGGGTGGGAAGGGACCTTCAATCCCATCCAGCCCCAGCCCTGCCCTGGGCAGGGACACCTCCCACTATCCCAGGCTGCTCCAGGTTTATCCAACCTGGCCTTGGGCACTCCCAGGGATGGGGCATCCTCTGGGGAATCCATTCCAGGGCCTCCACATCCTACCAGGAAGAATTCTTTCCCAATATCCCCTCTATCCCTGCCCTCTGGCAGTGGGAAGCCATTCCCTGTGTCTTGTCCCTCCATCCCTTGTCCCCAGTCCCTCTCCAGCTCTTTCAGGAACAGCTCCCTGTGCCAGCTGCTCCAAGGGCAAACCCCTCTGCTCCAGGTTTCCTGGAATCCTGGGATGGTTGCGGTTGGGAGGGACCTTAAAGCTCATCCCATTCCACCCCTGCCCTGGGCAGGGATGCCTCCCACCATCCCAGCTGGCTCTCACCTGGAATGCTGCTTTCCTGGGATGTCCCTGGATCCAGCAGCTCCCTGGAGTCTCAGAGGGTTGAACACAGAATGAGATTTCCCTGGAAAACCTCTGGCTGGTGACACTTCCCTGAATTCCTGACGTAGTTTTTGAGAAGTTCTGCATAGATTTGACTTGATGACACTTCCTAGAATTCCTGGTTTTTGTGAAGTTCCATGTGGATCTTTTTGTCCCTTCTCTGAATTCCTGACATGGTTTTTGGGAAGTTCCCCACGGATCTGACTTGAGATTAAACCCTTCCAGTCCCCAGGAGGGTCGGAATAATTCCCTGGGCTGCAGTGATCTATGGAATAACAGCCAAGGAATCCCCTGGTTTCACATCCAGGGGCTGCAATTCCATCCTGTGGGAACATTTCAGAGGGAAAAAGTTAAAATCATCTGATATTTCCTTGATTTTGCTGCTTCCACTTTGTCCCCATTTAGCAGCTTTTTATCCCCCTCCTCTCCCAGATCCCAGGCTGTGGCTGTTCCTCATTAGTGATTAATGATTAATGATGAGTTATTTCTGCCCTCTCAGCCCTCCCTGGTGCTGCTGCCCCTGGCAGGAGACAGGAGGGTGTTAACGAAGCAGAACTGGCCCAAATTGGGGGGTTTAACTGTGATTTCCCCCTCCTGCCCCTCCCTGAGCACCTTTCTCTGGGCTTTGTCGTGTCTGGGAGTTCTTTTCTCCACTTACCTCAGGGAAATGTCAACTCTGATGTCTCTTGACTCCTGTTTGGAGCTTGTTAGTGGTTTTTTGTGCTTATAAAAGCCATTTCATCCCATCCTTTAAATACCAAAGTTCCCTCTCTGAGGCAGAGGGACCTGCTTTCGGAAGGTTGAGGGGAGACCTTGGAAGCCCTGAACTCCTGGCATCGATGGCTGATGCCCCGTCCGTGGCCATTCATCCTTTTGCTTTATTTGCCTTTATTTTTTCTCTACAATCTTTCTTTTTTTTTTTACCTTAAAGAGGCAGCCTGAGCAAGGCAAAAATACATTGGAGTGTTGTGGAGCTGCCCCAGGCTGGGCAGGAACCTCCAGGGCAGGGTTGGGAGAGTGGGAAGGGTTCAGGCTGCTCTGCCCTGGGAGGATCAGGAGGTGAAGCTGTTGAATGTCACAGAAAACAAAAAAAAAAAATCTTCAAAATCTTCCAGAATGATCTTCAAGTTCGAGGGATGTCTGGACAAAACACACCCAGGGTGGGGTTTTGGGGTGTCTGAGGTTGGACTCGATGCTTCCAGCTCCAAATATTCCCTGGTTTCCCTCTTCTGAGAGGGAAATTAAAGCAAAATAGAGACACTTGGAGCTCCCTGGGGCTCCTCAGGGCTGGCCCTGGGGGGCTGAGCTGGGTTATTCCATGGAGTTCCACCACAACACTTCCCCAGGGAGGAGCTTTCTCGTGGTGGTCCAGATAAAGTTGGGTAGTTTGGGGCAGTTATCTCCAAACACTCCCTTCCATGAACTTCCTGGGGTTTCATTTGGGCTATTTTTTGTCGTTTCTCTTCCTCATGTTCTGCTTGAGACTTAAACCCGAAGGGAACTTTGGAAATTGGGCTCCTTTCCCCTTCTTTGACAGCCTCAGCCCTCCTGCCCCACTCAGGGACCCCAAGGTGCCTCCTCTGGGCTCTCCTCACCTCCCTGGCCATGCCCAAAGGTTCGGAGCCCCTTTCTGGAGGGTTTCTCTGGGTCTTGGTGCAGGTGGGAGTTTAGAACCAGCTCCAGGAGAGACAAGGGAGGAATTTCCCTCCCCTGGAGGGACTTGCAACTATTCTTGGTTTCTTGGCCCACTTTTGGGGGCTCTTCTCGTGTGCCTGGAGATCAGCCTGGCTTTGTGGGAGGCTTGAGGGAGGATTGGTATGGAATTGTTGGAGAACATGTCTCCCTGTGTGCCCAGGAGGAGCTGCAATCCCTGTGTTGGCAGAGCCAAGCAAATACAGCCCTGGACAAGTGGAGTGTTTGGGTGCACTGGGGAACCTGAACCCAAAGCCAGTTTGTTTGTGCATCGTTTTAACTTCTTGTCTCTCTCCCATGAAGATTCCAATCCTGAATATCCAGGTGAAAATATTCCCAGCTCTCTGTACTGTGGCAGGAACCATCTTCTCCTGCACCAACTACTTTGGTGTGATCTTCACAGGGGGAGTTGGCAAAAATGGCTCCACCATAGCAGTGAGTACCTTGTCCTGCCCCTTCCTCCTCCTCAGCCATGCCTGGCGTTTTTATTTTATTTTGTTTTATTTTTATTCTATTTTAATTATTTTATTTTGTTTTATTTAATTTTATTTTTAATTTAATTTATTTTATTTTGTTTTGGTTTATTTTATTTTTTATTTTCTTTTATTTTAAATTTAATTCCATTTAATTTCATTTTTTATTTTATTTTAATTAATTTCATTTTATTTGTGTTTTATTTTAATTTATTTTTATTATATTCTAATTAATTTCATTTATTTTTATTAATTTTTATTTTATTTTAATTAATTTCATTTTATTTTATTGTATTTTATTTTTATTTTAATTAATTTAATTTACTTTCATTTTATTTTTAAATAAAATTCATTTCTTTTTGTTTTATTTTATTTTAATTTAATTAATTTAATTTCATTGTATTTTTGTTTTATTTATTTTTAATTTAATTTAATTTTATTTAATTTCATTTTGTATTTTTTTTACTTTGTTTTATTTTAATTTAATTAATTTCATTTAATTTTATTTTATTTTGTTTTATTTTGTTTATTCCCCCTTCAGGTGAAATATTTTCCTTTCACTTCATTTCCTGGCTTGGGAAAAAAACCCAAGTTAATATTGTGTGTGTGTGTAAGAAGAGCAGATTTAGGAGTCAGAGGTTTAAAATGGCTGATTGGAAGCAGTGCCAGCATTTTGATTTTGGGGGTTTGAGTTACTGACACAAACCAGGTTATACCAATACCCAAACATGCAACCCCGGGGAGCTCACACTGAAATCTGGTGCAAAGTCCCTTCCCAGGAGATTCCTCAGGGAGTTCTGGTCCTCCAGAGCTGAGCACTGTCCTTCCAGCAGTGGGACAGGAGCTGGGGAGGGTCTCCTGAGCCCCCCCTGCCCCCTGGCTCTGCTGCCTCACAGGGGTTTTCTGCCCCACACCCCAAATGCAGCCCCTCAGCTGTTCCCCCAAATCCATCCCTCAGCCCCTGTTCCCCCAAATCCATTCCCTCAGCCCCTGTTCCCCCAAATCCATCCCCCTGAGATGCTGTTCCCCCAAATCCATCCCCCTGAGATGCTGTTCCCCCAAATCCATCCCCCTGAGATGCTGTTCCCCCAAATC
>NW_016690439.1:632432-641616 GCF_001604755.1 Lepidothrix coronata
TTTTTTTTTTTTTTTTGCTTGTGCATTTGGAAAAACGAACAAACAAACAGAGAAAAAAGTGGGGGTTTTTATGCTGGAAAGAAAAAAAAGGACATGTTGAACAGGGTTCTGCAGGCAAAGGGGTGCCCGGCATGCAAAATAGTGTGGTATCTTTGTCTCAATTAATTTTATTTTTTTAAATAAACGTTATCTAAAAAAAAAAGAAAACAACTTTATTTCAAAGCGATTTTCTTCGGTGGAAAAAGACTATAAAGAAGGAAGAAAGAAAGAAAGAAAATTTTACTGTTTACTTTTTTATGTATAAAAACTTAAGGCAAAATTTCCTTTCTGCTCTTAATAAAGAAGAATTCTGAGGGCAACAGTTGGCCTGAGATGTGTGTTGCTCTGTCCTGCTCGGACTTGGGATTTCCAGAGCAGTTTTCCAGTGTTTTCCTGTGGATCATGTTGTCATTTCCAGGATCTTCAGGAGCTTTCCCTGTAAGCTTTGTTTTTGTTTTTGTTTGGTTTTTTTCTCCCTATTTTAATACCACTGTTTTTGTTTTAATACCATTTTAAATGTGGTGAATCTGCACCAGGGACATTTAAGTCAGGTTTAATACAGGGTTTAATTGCTTGTTAATGAAGTTCCCAGGGATTGAGGGGAAGTTCAGCCCCTGAGCTTGGTGTCCAGAGCAGGATCTGCCACAGACATCAAGAAGCTGAATTTTGGGGAGAGAGTTGGTGGGGACTACTGGGAATGTCTGAAATCCCCCCCCCAGAGTATCTCACTGAGGTGGGAAGAAAGCGCAGCCCCCGGAGCCACAGCAGAGCCTGAGGACAAGGGCCTGTCCTGGGCCAGGAACTGAGCTCAGCTCAGGTTCAAAACAACAAAAACCAACCCCAAAAAGCGCCACCCAAAGAGCAACAAAGCAACAAACCAACCCCCGGGCCCCAGGAAGGGCTGACGTGGCTTTCCTGTGGCATCACAGACCCGGAACGGGTCAGGAAGCACCGAGAAAACCCCATCCCTCCAGTGACTGGGGACATTCCAGAGCCCCTGTGCCCAGGGCAGGCTGCCTGGGGTCCTTCCAGGGATGTGGGGCTGGGAGAGCACGGGAATGTGGCTCTGGTTGGGATCTGTGTGAGGAGATGAGCACAGGAATGTGGCTCCGGTTGGGAATGTGTGAGATGATCCCAGGCTGGCCCTGCCCGGGGTGTCCCTCAGCTGAGCCCGGCCCAGGGCCAGGCTCTGCCGGTGGTGTCTGTGCTGGGAGCTGTCCTGGTTCCTCCCTGAGGGGTCACCCCATGTCAGAGGGGCCTGGAGGTCACGGGGAATGAGGAACATGCTCGGGATGAGGAGGAAGCTTCTCTTGGCTTGCCCTCTTCACCCTTGAACTCCAGCCTTTTCTCCCCAGGAGCAGCTTTGGGGTCGTGGCCAGAGCTCTGTGGGGACTGTGCTGGGGTCCCCCCGGGGTCCCTGCCGGGCTGGGCCTGAGGGAGGTTTTGGTTCCTGGCACACTGGGCAGCTCCCAGATATCCCAGTGCAGGGAGCCTCTCAGTGTGAGCCATGTCTGGGATCCCATTTTTGGCTGTAACTGGAATTCTCAGAGCTCATTTATTGAGTTCAAATGTGTTGAGTTTAACTCTGAGCTGGGGCTGGGGCTGACCCAGGTAATTCAGTGTCTTTGCAAGGCCGAGTCTGCAGGGGGAGGGTTTGAGGGCCCCTAACAACCCACAGTTCCTTTCCCAGCACCAGTGGGTGCAAAAAGTCTGCCTGGAAAGTCCCTCCCTGGGGTTTAATGTGGATAATTCCAAGCAGGATCATTCCCGTTGGATCATCAGGCCCAACCTTTGACCAGACAGCCCAAACCCTTGGAAAGGCCTTTGTGCTCTCAGGCCTTTGGGGTGAAGCTGCTCCACATAATTTGTCCCCGATCCTTGATGCTGGAGAAGAACCAAAGTCTTCAAAAGGGTTGTTTGGGACTTAAACTTTCCTCGAGGAAATGCAAGAGGGCACCTTTCCCTGAGCTTCTCACTGCCTGGAAGTTTGGATGCCCCCAGGCAGGAGAAGATTCCCATTTCCCTGCTAGTTTCAGAGTTCTCAAGGAATGGTTGCTGCAGTCCCAGTCCTGCTGTGGCTCTGGGGCTGGTACAGTCCCTGGAATCAATAATGGGATAATAACCTTTCCCCCTGGATGCCACGGCCCAGTCTGTGCCCAGGGGTCGTGCAGGACATGCCGGTGGGGCTGGGAAGGGAGCAGGGATGTGGGAGCTCAGCCTGAGGGGCTTCTCCACTTCCCTTTGTGCCCAGAAGAGGCTCAGGAGGAAGAACTTCAGCAGCAGCACCAGAGCACACCCTCTTGAACAAACAGAGCCTGTTCTGCCCAGTTCTCTGCCCCTAAAACTGGGAAAACCAGCTGGGAACTCGCCCTTGGTGCTGCAGTGGTGCCTCTCGAGCTGCTGGAGGAGCTGCTGGTTGGGATGAGGAATTTAACAGAAAGAGGCAGCTCAGGACACCTCAGGGCCCCTGGCTGTGCCTCCACTTTTGTTCCACCTGATATTTTTCCCTTTTCCTGTCCTGCCTGGAGGGTCCCAGGTGCCCCCAGTGCTACTGGAGAGTCTGGAAAGGAGCTGCAGAGGAGTTTGGTCATTCCCAGAGGGCAGAGGGGAGGTTGGAGGAGGCTCAGGGGAGGTGGGAGCTGAGGGAACGTGGAGCACTCGGCTCTAGAAGGGTGAATCCAGGCAGGAATGTTTGCTGGCACTGGCACAGGGTGACACATGCCATGGCACGAACCTTATCTCCCCCTGGGCAGGGACTGAATCCCAAATCAGGGGCTGCTGGAGCTGTTTGGGGGTGTGGATTGGCCACTGGGAGCTGTGTCAACAACCCAGCTGAACAAACCAGCACTTTCCAGTCCAGGGAAACATTTCTTGGCGCTGTTTTGTTGCCTGTTGGAGGCTCAGATCGAGTGGTGGGTGAAGCTGGAGAAGGAAGGAGGATTTAAAAATACCCTGGGAGTTGTGCTGAGCTGCTGCAATCTGAACCTGTCCCTGCTCCCAGAAAACCCCACTACCTTTTCCCAGCAAACCCTGGTCCCACCTGCAGGCAGGTGGTTGGAGAGAGGCGGAGTTCAAAGGGAGAAGGGGGTTTATTCAGTGTCTGCCCTCCCAGCACGGGGATTTCTTCCTTCCCTGCTCCTGGTTCCTGCTGGGGAGGATGTTCCTGGCAATCCTTGGTCTGTGCCCACGCTGGGTGCTAAAGGGGTGTTAAAGCTCCTCCCAAACTGCCAGAATGTAAAAGGAGTTTATAAAAACTGGGGAGAGGGACTTTGTGCCTGAGCAGGGCAGGGGGGATGGAGTTAAACTGCCAGAGGGCAGGGATAGAGGGATACTGGGAAGGAATCCTTCCCTGGGAGGGTGGGGAGGGGCTGGGATGGAATTCCCAGGGAATTCCCAGGGAATGTGGCTGCCCCATCCCTGGAAGTGCCCAAGGCCAGGCTGGATGGTGAGAGGTGTCCCTACCCATGGAAAGGTGGGACTGGATGGGCTTTAAGGTCCCTCCAACCCAACCCATCCTGGGATTTGATGACTCTGAAGCCTCACCACCCCCCTGCTTGCTGTGTTTTCCCCTTGCTGCAGCTGGAGCACCGACTACTTGGGAAAAATACCTATTTTAGTGTAAGGCTCAGGGTTTGTGTGTCTGCTTCAGCAGCTGAACAATAACCCTCTGTCACATTTTTCCTCCAGCAGGAATTAAGGAACACCCCCAGTCCAGTCCCTCGGGTGATTCCTGATTCCTTTATAAAGAACTGCTCCCCAGACAGGTTCCACTTCCCAGTTTCCTCAATGAGATGGTTTTTGGCTTCACAACCCGAAAGTTTGGAGTCTCTCCCAGTGGTGAGGAACAGGCAGGGGAAGGGGGGAGCGAGTGGCCTTTTCCAAAGAGATTTCTCCTGATAGGTGCCCTGGATTTTCCACACCATTTTCTGCTGTCAGTTGAACTTCTAAGGATAAAAATATTTTAAAAAAACCCAAACCAAACCACAGAGAGACCCACTGACCTTGAGTTTCCTGCAGTTACTCCTGTGCCACCCTCTCTACCCGTGGGGGGGAACTTGTGGAGCCACAGAAGACACCAAAAACCCACTTTTTCCCCTATCCAATAATTGCTGTTCCCCCTTCAAACACAGGTGGGGGCTGAACAAAAATCCACACTTTTCTTCCTCTCCTGCTGTTTGCTCCCTCTGTCCAGACAAGTTTCTGTGCTGAAAAGCTCCCAAATAAATGACCTCTGGGGTGTTTGGGTTGAATAGCTCGGCTCTGAAAGCAAAGGTCGGTGCAGTTTTAGTGTTTGTGTCCACTCCCTCCCTGGGGATTTCGAGAGTGCTGCAAAAGTTGGGTTAAACTGGGTTTGGAGCCAGGCCAGAGGAGGCACCAAGGGATCAGAGGGTTGGGAATGTTCCCCTGGAGAAGAGAAGGCTCCAGGGACACCTTGGAGCCCCTTCCAGGGCCTAAAGGGGCTCCAGGAGAGCTGGAGAGGGACTGGGGACAAGGGATGGAGGGACAGGACACGGGGAATGGCTTCCCACTGCCAGAGGGATGGGATAGATGGGATATTGGGAAGGAATTCTTTCCCTGCAGGGTGTGAGGCCCTGGAATGGAATTCCCAGAGGATGCTCCATCCCTGGGAGTGTCCAAGGCCAGGTTGGATAAACCTGGAGCAACCTGGGATAGTGGAAGTTATCCCATGTAGGAACAGGATGAGCTTTAGGGCCCCTTCCAACCCAACCCAACCCATTCCATGATTCCAGGATATTGCTGATGCTTCGGGGTCTGGTGTCACACCCCAGAGAGGAGGAGGAGGCTCTGCCTTCATCCCCTGCTGGGAGGAGCCCCTGGCACTGGTTTCTCTGGGAATGCCCCCGTCATTCCTGCAGCCAGAGCCCCTTTCCCTGCTGCAACATTCACTCCCACTAGGAAAGGAGAACCATTCTTTGGCCCTAAATCTGCTCAGGGAGGAGCTGCAAGGGTTGAAAAGAAGTTGGGATCAAAACCAGAACCGAGAAGGGGTAACAACATGTTTTACTCCAGGATTGAACAAATCCCACCTCCCTCCCCCAAGCTGTTGATCAGCTCTTTCCCCCCGAGCCCCGTGGCCTTCACAGTTTTGCTCCAGCACAAATAAATAACCTGGCAAAGAGTATTTTGCTTTCCTTAGAAAACTAAACTTGGCTCTAAGTGGCAGCAGTGCAAGAGAGGAAACCACTAAACCCACCCACCTGCTCTGCTGGGGCTGAACAACGAGCTGGGTGTGATGGGAAATCAAATCAAACAGTTGTTGATAACAGAAACCTCAGCAATCGCTCAAGGGGATGTTCCTTGTTTGCAAACCCCTGGTTGGGTTTGATGAGAGGTGACTTTCACTTCCTACTCATCCCATTTTTCCCTCTAATGATCCCCCTGCAGCCTTGTCCTGGCTCTGTGTGATGGGACAAGGGCTGAGCCTGTGGAGTCACAGTCAGTGCCTGGAGTGAGCAGAGCCAGGAGGGAGATCCCGGCCTGGCGCTCGCTCCGTGTTTTCCAGTGCAATGGTGCCCTGAGGATGAGGGGGAGCTGGGGCTGGTGCTGCCCAGGAGCCCCAGAACCCCTGGACAGATCCAGTTGAGTCCAGGCTGCTCAGCCCTCGGACAGGGCACACCTCCAGTGTCCCAATCTCAGTCCCAGTCCTGCTTCCGGATCCCAGCTGGGCCTCAGGAGTCTCTTCGGTGCTTCTTCTGCTCCTGGTACTCGGTGATTTTCTGCTGGAAATGGGCTGGGGAGGAGAGGAGGGTCCGTGGTGAGGGGCTGGGGGGTGGGGGGCACAGCCCAAACTCTGGGAACTGTGTGTGTGTGTCCCCTGGGAGCCCAGCTGGGCTGGGCCATGGAAAACTGCAGCTGGAGAGGGCCCGGGGAAAGGGAGAAGGGAAGGAAAGGTTTGGGAAGGGAAGGTTTGGGAAGGGAAGGTTTGGGAAGGTTTGGGAAGGGAAGGTTTGGGAAGGTTTGGGAAGGTTTGGGAAGGGAAGGTTTGGGAAGGTTTGGGAAGGGAAGGTTTGGGAAGGGTTGGGAAGGTTTGGGAAGGGAAGGTTTGGGAAGGGAAGGGAAGGTTTGGGAAGGGAAGGTTTGGGAAGGGAAGGTTTGGGAAGGGAAAGTTTGGGAAGGGTCAGGTCCCAGGCCAGGCTGGATGGGGCTGGGAGCAGCCTGCGCTGGTGGGAGCTGTCCCTGCCCCTGGCAGGGGGTAACAGGATGGACTTTGAGGTCCTTCCAACCCTAACCAGCCTGGTATTCCAGGATTCTGGAGCCCCTTGAGGCCATTGAGAGCAAACAGGAGCTGCTGCTGCTGCCCTTAGCATCTCCAGCCTCAGTGTCCCCTCAATATCCCCCCAGTGTCCCCTGAGTGTCTCCTCATTATCCCCTCAGAACCCCCTCAGTATCCCCTCAGTGTCTCCTCAGTGTCCCCTCACAATCCCTTCAGAATCCCCTCAGTGTCCCCTGAGTATCTTCTCAATATCCTCTCACTGTCCCCTTACAATCCCCTCATTATCTCCTCAGAACCCCCTCAGTGTCCCCTCATTATCCCTTCAGTGTCCCCTCGATGTCCCCTCATTATCTCCTCACAATCCCCTCAGTGTCCCCTCAGAACCCCCTCAGTGTCCCCCGGCCGGGCAGGCACAGCTCTGTCCCCAGCCCTCGTCCCCAGGCCCCGGCAGAACTCCCCGGGCCGGGGACAGGAGGGGAAGGGTCCCGTTACCTTCCGGGGGGATCCTGCTCTTCTCCGCCTCCTCCACGAACAGGGAGAACATGTTTGTCTTCACGAACCTCTTGAGGAAGCGGCGGCAGCTCTTGGAGCCCGGGGCCTTGCAGAAGGAGCGCTCCTGGAAGGTGCCGGCGCCGCCCCGGCCCCACTTGATGTGCGCGGGGTAGTGCCCGACCAGGCGGACGAAGAAGTGCAGGAAGGCCTCGGACACGAGGGCGTTCACCTGCTCGGAGGCTGCAGGGGACAGGAGAGCCGGGTGGGACCTCTGGGCACACCGAGAGGGTTGGGCTGGGGTCTGAGCTGGAAGGGACCCACCGGGATCGTGGGATCCAGCGCTCACCCCGCACGGGACATCCCCGGGTCACCCCTGTGCTGACCCCTGAGGGTCATCTCGAGCTCTGGCAGCCCCGGGGCTGTGCCACTGCCCTGGGAAGCCTGGGCAGTGCCAGACTCCATCTGAAAGGGCTTTTCTGTCCTAAATGATTCTCTACTTCCATGATCAGTTGGGGTTCACCCCCCACCAGCTCCCACAGCAGCACAGGGGGCCCAGCCCTGAATTCCTGCTGGGATCAGGAGCTGCAGGGGACAGGACCTGGGAATTCAAATGAGAACCGGCTCTTTGGGGGGTTGTTTTGGGGCTGTGCTGGGATCGTTCTCCTCCAAGCTGGATGGGGGAGAGCAGCAGGAACACCCAGACAGGGATGACCCCATTTTGCCCCGCGACTCGCAGGGAGCTGAGCCAGGGAGGGGCTCCGTGTCCCCTCCAGCCTGGGGACAGCACTGGGAAAACCATCCCAGGGAGGCACAACCTCAGAAACACAGAATCACAGAATCAGAGAACCATAGAATTCCAGACTCACAGAATCCCAGAATATGCTGAGCTGGAAGGGACCCACAAGGACCATCCAGTCCAACCCTCAGCCCTGCACAGGCCCATCCCCAGAGTCACCCCCTGTGCCCCAGAGGATCATCCAAACCCTCCCTGAGCTCTGGCAGCCTTGGGGCTGTGCCCACTGCCCTGGGGAGCCTGGGCAGTGCCCAACCAGCCTCTGGGGGAAGCCCAACCTTTTCCTGAGATCCAACCTGAGCCTGCCCTGACACAGCTCCAGCCATTCCCTGGCTGCTGTCCCTGGTCCCCCCAGAGCAGAGCTCGGTCCCTGCCCCTCCTCTGCCCCTGCCCAGGCAGCTGGAACTGCACTGAGGTCTCCCCTCAGTCTCCTCTGCTCCAGCTGAACATGCCAAGTGCCCTCAGCCCCTTGAGGCCCTTCCCCCTCCTCGTTGCCTCCTTTGGACACTCTCTAATGGCTCAATAATATATAATTGGATGATATTTTACCCTGCTCTGTGTTTGCACTCCAAGGAATCACTCGCTCCAATCCCCCTGTGCCAGTGACCAAACCCCAGACCCACTCTGCTGAGGGAGCCCTGGCTGTTGTTCCTTTCCAAACCCTTTATATTGGCCAAGATTCATTTTTCCGGCAGAATTCGCTGTTCCTGCTCACAGGTTTCAGCAGACAGAGGAAAAGCCAAGGGATTTCCCTCCTGTGGCTGCATTTGGTTGCAAAGAGGGGCAGGAGCATCCCGGGCCAGGTCTCTTCAGGAGCATCCCTTGGCCGAGGGCCCCGGGGCGGCTCCGGCCTGTGTTTAGTGGGAATAAAGACCCATCCTTACTGAGCACGTTGTTGTTGTAGTTGTGCTTGGTCAGGGCCGTCAGCATCTCGTTCTGCAGCTTCACGGGCAGGATCTGCTCCTCATCCCCCACCTGGAAGGACAGGGAGCCATGGAGCACCCAGCACTGCTGGAATCTGGGTGGCTGGGAGTTGGCACAGCCCATCCAGTGGGGCTTTAGAAGCTCATTAGGTAATTAATTCATTAATTAATTGTCACTGCAAGGTGCTGTGGTGATGCTGGGGCTGGGATGGACCCTCCTGCTCCAGCTCACAACCAGCAGTGCCTGGAGATGTCCCCTCATGGGACATTCCCTGGGGGGACACTGAGGGGGCTCTGCCCCCAAAATCACAGAACCACGGAATCCCAGGAGGGTTTGGGTGGGAAGGGACCCTAAATCCCATCCAGTCCCACCCCTGCCCTGGGCAGGGACACCTCCCACCATCCCAGGTGGCTCCAGCCTGGCCTTGGACACTCCCAGGGGTGGGGCAGCCACGTCTTCTCTGGGAATTCCATCCCAGCCCCTCCCCACCCTCCCAGGGGAGAATTCCCTCCCCATATCCCATCTATCCCTGCCCTCTGGCAGTGAGAAGCCATGTAAAAAGGTGAGAGCCACCAGGTATCCAACACCCAGGGGGAAAAGGCCCTTCCCAGGCCCCCTCCAGCCCTCCCAGGGGGGACCTACCGCCCGGATGATCTTCCCTTGGCACAGATCCACCATCAGGACCTGCAAGAGAGCAGGAG
>NW_016690439.1:641994-646381 GCF_001604755.1 Lepidothrix coronata
GGGGGTCGCCCCTGGCACCGACAGGAGGGGACAAGGAGGACACCCCCATTTCCCAAGTCCCATTTCCCCATTTCCAGCCTCCCTGGCTGGGAAAAGGGCACGGCCAGAGCCTCCAGCCCCGGGGCCAACCCAGCCCAGGGTCACGGACTGTCCCCTCCCAGGGGTGAGGTACCTCCTCCATGGGCTGCTCCAGGACCCGCTCCAGGTGCCGCAGCTGGATGCCCACCATGAAGGGCGTGGGGCAGCAGACGGTGTCCAGGAGGCACTCAGGGACCACGGGGATGTAGGTGTGTGCCCAGGTGAAGGGGTACAGCAGAGCAGCCACGGCGTGGATACACTGGGACAGGACACTGGGGACAGGGAGCCACAGGGGGGGATCACGGGATCGCAGGGACACGGAATATTCCAGGTTGGAAGAGCCCCACAAGGATGAGCAAGTCCTACTCCGGATGAAAGGCCCACCCAGGGATCAAACCCACCCCCTGGGCATGACTGGCACCAGGCTCTGACCAGCTGGGTTAACCCAGGGAGGAAAAGGGATGTCACTGCTCGGGAGGAACGTCCCACCCTGAGCTCCTTCCAGGGGTTTTGGGGGGGGTTTTTAATCCCAAAATGCTCCGGGCTCACCTGAGCTCCTCTGCCAGGAAGATGAGCCTCCGCTCCAGCACGGCCGAGGCGAAGATGTGCAGGATGAGGTCGGGGCTGAGGCGCTGGAGCAGAGCCTGGAATTCCACGTGCTCCAGGCGGGCGTCCACGGGCCGGGTGAGCTCGATGAGCTGCCAGGGGAGAGCCACAAAGCCCATCTTAGGGGGATGACATCCCCCTGCACTGCCCTGGCCCCCCAGGAGGTGATCTGGGAGCAGTTGATGCCCCGGGTTTGCAGCCTCTGCACCGTGTCCCTGTGAGAGGGACAAATCCCGGCTCATCCCACCGGGACGGTTGGGCTGTGCTGGGGATGCAGGGGAGGCCACCTGGATGTGCTCTGTGGGGTTGTTTATTTGGGATTTTTAACTCAAATGCCTGGTAGGACACAGGCCCCATCTCAGTGCCCCTCAGCTCATCTGGGAGCAGCAGCTTCCCGGGAAGGGGGGAGGGCTGAGGGCGTGACTTTTGCTACCAAAACCACAACACCTTCCTCTACACCCTCTCTGGGCTGGGAATTCCCAGCCAGGATGGCCCAGAAGGGAGGGATCTGATGGATCCTTGCAGCTGCTCTGCCCCCTCAGCTGCCCCTGCCCCTGCCAAGGGTCTCCCACACCCGCTGGTCCCGTTGGAGGCAGGATATGGGGGGCACTGGAGGGTTAACAGGACCCTCTCCTCACCCTTGGGGGGGAAATCCCCCTTCTCCAACCTCATGGAGCATCTTCCCAGCTGGTGCCAGAGCTCCAGCCAGTTCTGCACAGCCCCTTCCCAGCACACCCCTGCACCAGTCCCGGCTCCAGCCCAGGCAGCTCCCAGAGTTTATCTTTCCCCTTTTCCTTGTTGTCTCCCCGATCTCCTGGCCTTGCTCCAGCCCCTTCCTGGAGCCCCAGATGCAGCTCTTTCGAAGAACACCCTCGTTCCTCCTCCCTGCTCCCCCTGTGGCTCTCGGGGCAGCCTGGCCCCAGGCCAGGGCGTTGAGAAACCCTTTCACAAGAGCCTTCCTGGATGAAGAAATCCATGGCTTGGCTTTCCAGCTGCTCCAACTGCCTTCCCTTGGCCCCTCCCTGGCAGGACATAGCCCCGGGATGCCCAGCACTGAGACCTTTCCCATTTTTCCAGCCCAGCTTTGCCACAGGAGAAAGGAAAAGCAAATTAAAGGTTGTGCCTGTGCCAGCCTGGGCTGGGCGGGGGGTGGAGTGATCCTGGATTGGGTCTCTCCACAGGGAAAGGCTGGGAATGCTGCTTTATCCCTGCCTGTAGGGATAAAGCAGGGCAGGGATCAGGGCTGGGAGCTGGGCACAGACCTCTGGAGGGGAGTGGAATTGTGGAATCGTGGAATTATTAAGGTTGGAAAAGCCCTCTAAGAGCATCGAGCCCAGCTACCCCAGTTCACATCGACCACGTCCCCAAGTGCCACATCCCCGGGCTGGATGAGCAATTCCAGGGATGGGGACTCCTGACAGCTGTGCCAGGGCCTGGCCACCCTGTCAGGGAGGAGACTTGGCACCTCTGGGCCCCCCAGAAACCCCCAGCACGGCCTCTCCCTCAGGGCTGGGCCAGTCCTGGGGTATGATCGGGGAGTTTTGGGGTGGCAGCTTCAGCTCTGGGCTGGGGGAGCTGGATGGGCTCCATCCTCATCCTTGCGGGATCAGGAGGGAGGTGACACCCACATTCCCATGGGATGAGGCCTCCAGGAGCTCAACACCCCCCCCCCCATTCCCTGGCATGTCCCAGTCTCCCTGAGATATCCCATTCCCTGGCATGTCCCGGGCTCCCCAAGATATCCTGTTCCCTGGCGTGTCCCGGGCTCCCCATGCCCATGAGGGGCCTCGACCCCACCTCAGTGCCTGACTCGGGGATGAAGCTCCTGATGGTGACGGATTTCCCGGGAGCTGGGAAGGGCGATTCCCGCAGGCCCTGCATGAAGGGGTAGATCACAGCCATGGAGATCTGGCGCCGCTTCTCCACCTCGTCCAGGATCTGCAGGAGGGAGGGGAGCTGGGAATCACTGGTAGGACATGGAGCAGGGGCTGGGGCCACCCACGGACACACAGGGCCACCAACGGACAGATGGGGCCACCACGGGGACAAAGGGGGCCAACAGTGGAACAAAGGGGGCCACCACTGGGATAAAGGGGGCCACCAACAGACAGATGGGGCCACCACAGGGACAAATGGGGTCAACACTGGCATAAAGGGGGTTAACACTGGGCCACCACTGGGACAAAGGGGGCCATCACCAGCTCAAATGGGGTCATCACTGGGACGAATCGGGTCGCCATTGGGCCAGATGGGGCCACCACTGGGACAAACGGGCCACCTCCACCTAGAGCCAGCACACCCCTACCTTGGAGAAGAGCCCGAAGCAGCCCAGGCAGCTTATGATGCAGAAGACCTCCGGGAGCCGGACCCCCCGGCCAGAGGGCTGGAAGAGGATGGGAAAAGGGTCTGAGCACCTCCCACCCCACTGCACCAGCCCCACCCTCTGCACACAGACCCCACTCCCCTCCCCCGAATTCCCAGTCGCTCCCTGGGGGATTTTGGGAGCTGGGCCCAAATCCAGGGATGCAGCTGCTGCTGGAGAAGCTGGGGGTGCCTGACCAGGGTGATTTGGGGGCCAGAGCTGAGTGTTATTGTGGTGCAAAGTCCTCGGGCACATTCCCAAACCCTCCTCCCAGCTGGACACACGTTCTCCAAGACATCCTGTCCCACCATCCTTGGGGCTAATCCTGCCTCCTGCTGCAGCGGGGACCACCAGAACAAGTTCCCTGAGTTTTTATTTCCCTTTCCTTCTGGTCTATCCTGGGGCCATTTGCTCCCTGCACTTTCCCCCTCCAGACATCCCGTTCCCACAGCCCGAACTCAGCCCTGGATGGTGAACTGGGAAGGTTCACCAGGGATGGAGGGATGGGGGATCCAGGAAGGCCCCAAAACATGGTACAGGAATGTCCCTGTAGATTTATGTCCCCGTGGATTTATGTCCCTGTGGATTTATGTCCCTGTGGATTTATGTCCCTGTCCAAACCAGCCGCCAAGGAAAACCAGCCCAGCTCCCACTAACCCCGAGTTGCTCCAACCCGGGTTCACACTCAGCCTCTGCTCAGAGGCACCTTTGGGGGATGGGGCTGAGGGTTCCCAGCTCCTTGGCTCCTGGATGGACACCCCCCCCACACCCCACCCTGATCCCAGGTGGGATTTGCAGCCACCCCAACCCACTGGAGCAAAGGGAAAGGAGCAGGGAAGCTGTGGAGATCCGTGGGGAATCATGGAATGGTTACGGCTGGAAAAGCCCTCCGAGATCCCCAACCCCAGACATCAGCCCAACACCACCATGTCCGTCCCTAAACCTTGTCCCCAGGTGCCACATCCACATATTTTGGGAGCACTCATGTTTTCCTCCATCCAGCATCCGACCAAGCCCTCGGGAGAGCTCAGTTGTTGTCACCAGCTCTGCCCGGTGGCTCGCCGAGCATGTCCCTGGGCTGGGCAGGGCACAGGGGGGTGGTACAGGGGGCTGTGTCCCCCCAGGGCTGGCCCTGGGCTGGGTGTGGCACAGGGGGATGGCACAGGGGGCTGTGTTCCCCCAGAGCTGACCCCGGGCTGGGTGTGGGGGGTCCTCACCAGCAGCCTCCGGCAGTACCCGATCTTCCTGCTGCCGTCCACGTTGGTCAGCACGAACGAGAAGGTTTCACTGCAGGGAGAGAAAACACGAGGGGCTGGGATGGAATTCCCAGAGAAGACGTGG